>NC_134485.1:302931821-303231821 GCF_040206685.1 Ascaphus truei | reverse complement strand
ATCACTCCTACAGTATTATCCTTTGATAATTCTTTTAGATCTTCTGTCACCAGGCTTACAAAGACATCAAAATTTGGGCACGTGTCAGGTGGTATGAATTCTGATTTCAATTTGAAATTATTGAATAGGCCTTCCCCCTGTAATCTGTCTGATTCTTGTAGTAATACGTTCATGTTCCTTAAATTGTCCAGATCTATTTGTTCAACTGACTCCAGACCAGAATTAGTGGCCATATTCATTTCTCTCTTACTAATAAATTTGTGTAGGCTCTTTCTGCTTCCTGCAACTTTCTGCTGAATAGGTCTAGGTCTTTAACCAATTGAAAACAGTCCATATCTTTTGAGGCGGTAAATGAAAGGCATCTTGAAAGTATCTTAATGTTTTTATCCTGAAGTTGGAAATTAGATAAGTTAATCACTTGTAATTTTTTTGAGCTGTCCAAATTAGATGGTAAAGATTCAGTAACTTCTGTGTGTAACCCTCCTGCTTGTGTCTGGGTCGCCGATTTCTTCTGCAGAAACCCCAAACCTCCCTGTCCCTTAGGGTGTCCACCTTTCCCCCTACGTGTCCACCTCTTGGTGGATCCGAACGGGGATATTCCAAAAAAAGGAAGGGTAGTTGCTCTGGAAGTGGGGACGATGGACTTTTGGGGCTGTATCTTCTTCCCCCTCAGAAGTTTCCCACTCTGTGGAGGATCCCTGATTATCAGATTGAGCAGATATTTTTGATTTGGAGTCTTGAAAGTGGTGTCTGTATGCACAGAGTACAAGATACCATTATGCCATCAACTATTTGAGTTACTGTAAACTTTAGTTTAACTCATGGTTAAATTGACTATTGACAAGTATTTTGATAAAGTCCCATGTCAGGAAGAAACGCGTCAGAGTGTTCCTGTTTGTGATGTTCAGCATTTTGTTCTAATAAAGCTGATTTTATCATTCAAAGTTTGGCTGTGTTCAAGGGAGCAATGACCGCCTACCACTTCATTTTTTAACTATATCTATATTGGCTGGAGCACGCAGGCATCTTACTGCTATAGCAAGGGGGATATACTCCTTTTTCCAGTGCGAGTGTTGGCGCCATCCATTTGAACCTTAGAACGCGCCGTAGCGCTTGGCATGCTGGATACAGCTTGGTTACAGCCTCTCATCAGCACAAGAGGCAGCGTTCTTCTTGCTAACCGTGAGCACGGACCGGCTGGACAGGCAGCGAGGACACCGGGTCGGGTAAGGGTAGCAGCTTGTGGGGTCATATGAGTTTAGGTGTGGCATGCCTGCGGATGCGTCACCTCGCTTCTCTATCTATCATTCTGCTTAATAGCCCCCGGCCCGGAGTTAGGTCTTCATATGCTACCCTCTCTTAAGACTCAAATATTGTGCTATACTTGCAGTGAGATTCCTTCCACTGTGGACTGTATATTGGCCGAAGGTCTTGCAATCTAGCCATACACGTGACTTTGTAGCATCAGATTCATTCCCTTTTTTCTACATACATTCCATTAGTGCATACAATTTTATAAAATCCAAGTTTAAAATTAATTTTAAAATATTCAGCAAGATTTAACCTACTGCTGCGGCCCCGTTTAACGTCCAACATCCCCGAATTTTTTCGGGGATGTTCTCCGTATGCCACGCACTTTCACGCGTTCAGCCGCATTCAGCGCTGAACGGCTAGACAGCGCCATTAGCGCTAAACAATGAAAAACGCCCGCGGCGCCTAAAACGGCCGGAACACAGCCCGGAACATGCCGCATCTGCCCGCAAATTTGAATTTCGCGCCGAAACTGCCGCAGGAGGCTAAAGGCGGCCGCCACTGTATACAACAAGTCCTGGAATTTGATCAATGTGTCTATAATGTATGTGAGACTGTACACCTTAACCTCTCTGAGTAATATTCTGCTATTAAATATATAACCAATAGGTAAACTATCATTCTCACCAGCCTGAGACAGGTGACAAAAATTAGCACGATTTACCTGTTAATTCCTCTCTCGCATACATGTTTTGCATAACAAACAGAAGTGCATAGCCAGAACCAAATTACTAGAAAAAATAACACTTGCTCACGGTTTGGACATGAAAGAAGTGTTCAACAAATACAGAGAGATGTGTTTCTATGCAATTCAGTACCAAACCACATGTATGTAAATGCTATTCTTGCATTTTAATAAATAGGCCATTTAACATATTTCCTTTAAGTATTATTATAATTCTGACATTATTTTTTGTGCATGCACAGTAATATTCAGATATAGGACTAATTTTTTATCATAATTCCACTCCTTGACTTTATCAGGGAAACAAAAAAATGATTTTTCTGTAAAACAAAAATGTATTTAAAGAAAAATTGAAACATGCCCAGTTTGAAAAAAGTTATATTCAATCTTAAACAAGAAAAATAACTCTATGCAAGTATGACACGTTTTTATGATTCAAATAACTAGAGAACTGTCATTAAATCATGTTGGCTCAGTCCAATCAAGTGCTCTGCTGGAAACTTTCATTTGGTTTTGTCATGTTGCGTTGCCTGTCTAGCATCCAACAGAGGTACAGATTAAATACTGGATATTATTCCTGAAAACCAGTGGTCCCTTGTAAGCCTCAAAGCCAGAAAAAGTCAATTTTACTCCTTTCATTGCAAACGAAATAAGCCTTTGAGGTAAGAACAAAGTACGTTATAGTGTATGCCAGTATGTTTTTACTCCGAAGACATAAAATCATTTTTGTTCAGCTAGTTACTTTTCTTTAGTTGATTTGCCAAATTTAATTGTAAAAAATAAAGTGGGCATACATAGCAAATAGTGCACAGTACAATTTGCCTACACAAAGTTTTGTATTGTAAAATAGTAAGAGATTACATGTAACCCCTAACTTAATTACCTCAGGCTAACCTCTACTGCTGAGATGGGGGCCTGAATTCTACTCCCTGTTATGGCCAAACGTTCTCACTAGCTGGGCACGGGGCCAAGCGTCAGACAGTAGGACACGACACAGGGCTATGAATAAGCAAAAAAATATTTATATCCAACCACTATAACCAAAGCTATATAAACATAATTGTGATCCTCTGTGCAAGTGTAGCCAAGTACCCCCTGGGCTACTAATTTCCCTGCCTAAGGCTGCACTTACTGTGCCCGCGACAGCGACGTCACTTCAAAACAAAACAATTGACTCCGTCGCGAGTGCTTATAGTAAACGCGGCGACGGAGCAACGGAGCGACGAAAAATTTGGAAGCCTGGGAAATTTGATTTTTCAGAGACTGTCGCCACATGTGACTGTCTCTGAACCAATCAATGACCCCGTCGCTGAAAGTTAAATTATAACTTTTGCGGGTGGCGACGGCATCGGTAGCGTTGCTGTCGCCTGCACTATAAGCGCAGCCTAACACATAAGTCCTGGAACCAGCACAGGCACTGTTAGGGTTAAATCTATGACCTGCTACAGTAAATAGATCCCTAGTGACAGGAGGGGTGTGCCCAAGGCCTAGGTACCGCCCCAACCAGGGCTACGACCTGGGACACTCCCCAGGTAACAAAAAGGGGATGCAGCCTCAATTTAGTTGTTCTACAGCCAGGGATCTGGCTCTGCCTGTCCTTCCCTTAGGGGAGTGGGAGCGAGTACCCTATACTCCATCAAGGAGTTTGGGTGACAAGGACAGACTCCTGGGGCCTCAAGCTCCTTGGGTTTACTCCAGGGACCACAGAGAAGAGGTTGCTGTATCATGTCAGTGTGCTGTGATCTATGCTGTGCAACAAGAATAAAGACCCCAAGTTACTTGTTTTACTCCTGCCTGAGGGAAAGAGGTTTTCCTGCAGGGACTGCACTTATCTCTGATAGGCCCTGTTGGAATGAAGCGCTGCACTGAAGATAAGAGCTACATATCCGAAGAGGCCTAACCAGCGATTCTCCGGTACCAATGGAGGTACCTTCCGGTGACAACGACCACGTGGCGGAAGCGGACAAAGATAAAGGTCCCACCTCTACGCCGCAACAGGATGTCGACATCTTTCCAGTGCGGGATCTGGATATGCCCAGGATCCCGAACTTGCTGGAAGTGATGCTGAACTGTTAGCGACCGCTGGAACGGATGAGATTACTCCGATTCTCGCTCCAGTGAGTACCGCTCCTACTCGTTTAAAGAGAACTGCCTTTATCCAGTCAATGTATAAGCGTAAGGCTCAACACAAATTTGCAGAAGTGTCCAGAAATGATGACCGACCTCCGGTGTGTCCGGATATCCCAACCCCTACGTTTCTGGCCCAGTCACTAGACTATTTGCAGCCCATAGGCCCACGCCAGCCCCTACACCTCACTTGTGCAAATCACTTTAATGTCGGGTCCAGGTAATATAGACTCACGAAACATTGACCGGGACTCTGACAAATTCAAGGTCCCTTTACTTTCGAAAAGTACGGCTGGTCTCCAGGTGTCTTGACGCCCTTCTTTTTCTGGGACTTCTAACCAAGGAACCCCTTCTACCAGAATATCTCAGGGTGGGTTACCGCCTGTGGAAGCTGATCGATCCGCACGAGAACCTAACTCTAAAAAGAGGAGCCTGCTGGCCTCTTAGACTCTTGTTCCCTCTTTGGATTGGAAGGACTGATCCTATGGGAATGAGATGTTATTAGAGGACAAATGTATAGAAGATGATGTGTGTAGTGTCAACAGTGGGTTTAGTCATTATGCCATGTCTGTTGCGCCTGATGTTTCAGGGTTCTCAAGCACCACATCCAACACAGGGTTTTCTGTAGTAGAGTCAGCCGGGTCCTTACCCTGGTGGCATCCTAGATTCAGGGGATATGTGCCCTTTATGGACCGCACAAGGTTCTTACTAGAAACCGAGACCATAGTGGATGATTGGTGGGCTAAAGGAGTATTTAGTCCCGACGAGGCTGCCAGAGAAATTAGGAAAAGAGAAGCAGAGATTAGATTGGGTGTTATACAGCCTACGGGTAATGTCCCAGATAATTATGTGCCTCCGGTTCAATAACCATTATACTGGGTCCTGCCAAGTCAGACTGAGGGTCGCCGGCTCACTAAAATCAGCCGAGCTGAGAGACATGTAGATAAGTACCGGAACTCCCATGGGTTTGAGCACCCGTATGTCCCTGAGCCGTTAATGTGGGAAATTGACACCAACCGGGAACAGTGGTTAACAGAAGCTGTAAAGGCTTATGTGCTAGAACACAGCCAAAGAACTTTCCATAACAAGCAGGAAAGGAGAGCTTATTTGGTGCATGTCTGGAAGGTAGGCAGATCAGTGTATATGGATAGGGTGGAGTATATTTCAGAACGAAACCTTAAGAGGGTGTACTCCATTACAGTCACCGATGAGTCAGGAGCGCTAATAAGAAAGCCTGACCCAGAGTATTACTATTGATAAAAATTGTTCTCCATGTTGGGAGGAACCTATGTTTCAGTATGGCAGTCATATCGTGGCTGTACAGGCATATCCCGGTTTAAGGACACTCACTTTAAGTACACTCGTAAGGACATATCGCCCAATAGGCAAATTGCAGCTCGCTCATGCGCCTGTCAGCACGTCCTGAACAGCAATACTGGCTTCCTACTTGTACCGAAGCTGTGCGCAAGCGGGGAGACTATAGAGCCTGTTACAAATGCATTATTTACATCAGTTATGCACATATAGGATGATTGCAGTACAGTACATGCATCAATAGGTGGGGAAAAGGTAGTGCTTCACTTTAAGTACATTTTCGCATTACATACATGCTCCTTACCCATTGCGTACGTTAATGCGGGGTATGCCTGTATATTCAAATAAAACGGTCATGAACTGTATTCAAAGAGAATGTATCTCATGCAAAATAATGTGATATCAATTAGGTTAAGTTGTTATCTTGTTATATTCAGGTTCATTTGACGAAGGTACCCAAAAATGTTGGATCCAAGCGGGGTCGTTGGGAATCCACCAGAGGGAGAGTGTAGCCAGGTCACCTGATGGCTACTATTATGCCCTTGGGCTGGCAATAAACCCTGGTACAATCAGGTTGCCAGTAGTTGCTATGGGGTTTTTTCCCTCTGAGGCGCAGCAATTGAGTGACAGCGGGAGGCGGTGACATCAGGCCTGGGCATGACCAATTATGAGCAGGAGCTGATGCACTCCTCCTGGCAGTACTTAAAGGCAGGACCACCCTAAATTTAATAGTGTCCTTCTCCCAATGAGGAAGGCAGGCCACACAAGTGGGAGCCTGAGATTGGGGCCTTCCCTTGTGCTCTTCCTTTCGGGGAAGAGTGAGTGTGGACCAAAGCTCTGCCTCTACTAGGGAGGTGGGGAAGAGCTAGGACGGGTGCCGGTTCCCTTGGCCTGTACTGATGTTCCAGGGACCATCCTTCAGTGAGAGCTGAGATTACTGCATCGGACAGAAGCCTGCCGTGTAACTGTGCTGTACAGAATACAATAAACCATTCCTGCTGTTATATACCTCCTGCCTGGTGGGTGACCTTACTGGGGGGAGAGGTAATCGTTCTACCATGGGAGATCACCTTCAGTTCCTGGAGCCTACGGCAGACGGAGGCGCTGCACTGTTAAAGAGATATGTGGGGTATGAACCCCAGAAGCCTTGTCCTGTGTCCCCACTACCATCGGCGGACGACTCAACTGTCCTGTTGCCAGCAAGTATATGCACCCACAGTAATGAACAAATCTCCCACTGGGTGGGGGAAACACCATTACACATATAATTTAAAGTGACTTTCCTAAGGTTTGAAGGGAGCAATTTTCTTTTCATAAGGTGACATGAATACAGTCAGGATTGCCACCTCTCCGGGTTTGATCCGGAGACTTCGGTTTTCGGGCACTTACTTCCGGGCTACGGGTTGCCGGTTTCAGTCTCCGGGTGGCGGTGGGGTTCGGTGTGGTGTGGTGTGGCGGGGTCTCCGGCATTCTCCGTTATTTTTCTGCAATCCCCCCTCCGACTGTAGTGAAGATGGCTGCGTGGTGTCAAATGACGGTGTGTTACCATAGCAACCAGACGCTATGTTACATGATGCCGCTATGCAGCGTCATGTTGCCATGGAAACGTGGCGCCTCGTAGCGGCCTGTTGCCATTGCAATGTGGCATTATTCGATGCCACGCAGCCTTTTTCACTGCAGTTGGAGGGGGAATTGCAGCAGGATGCCGTGAGACGCCGTCGCACCAAGTAAGGGATTGTTTTTTTTCCTCCGGGTTGGCCTTCAGTAGAAGGTGGCAAACCTGAATACAGTTACCAGTTATTTAGTAAACGGGCTAAAATATCTTACAACAGTTGTATGATATGAGACATGCTCTAGAATACATTTTATGGGCTGACCGGTTTGCAAAATGATTGTGAGATTGTTAAGGAAGGTGTTATATTAAATCCATAATTACTAAATAACTGTAGCCATGGCATCAGAACCATAAGATATGTGTTGGAGTACCTGTTCTCACTAGGCAGTTTGGGCTTGTAACAATGCTTTAATGGTGCAGTCCAATTACACCAGAATTTAAAAACAAATCCACACAGTTCTGTTAAAAAGTTTAAATATAGTTGATTGCTTTATTAATATGAGATGGTAAAAGGTATATAAATTAAATTCACTTTTTTTTTTTTTATAACTTTCATTTTATTAGGTGAAACAGTACATACATGTTAACACAATTCATTGGCTTACATCGAGTCACCTTATTTCCGTTTTTCTCCTCCAATCAACATGCATAACGTGACATGACATACAGGACAGACATAGGAACCAGGGATAGGGAAAGAAGGGGGAGGAGGGGAGGGGGGGTGGTGGGCGACTCAGGCGGCTTTTGTTCTGTGTCTGTATAGACTTCCCTAGTTAGGTCCGGGACCTCAGCTATTGGTGTGTCTTTATTTTGACTTTCCCGCTCTAAATTGAGTTATGCTTTGGCTAAGTCTACCCTTTTACGTCACTTAACCCAGGGCCTATCGTCTAGGATCCATTTCGCTACCGGAGAACGCCTTTTCTGAGTATCATTGCAATATGTTGGTAACATCTACCCCCGGGATGTCTGTCTGTGTCAACCAAGGTGACCAAACTTTTAGGAAATTTGTGCCGGTGTTGTTGACCAGACTTGTCAACTGTTCCATCTGGCAGACGAACCAAATTCTATTTCTGATTTTGGGTATAATTGGAATCTCCGGTTGCTTCCACAATGCTGCGATCTCACATCTGGTGGCAGTGGCGAAGTGTGCAATTAGTTTGTGTGTTGCGTTCGAGAACCCCTGAACCCGCCGACCCAGTAGGAACAGCCATGGGTCCATGGGGACCTCGATCTCCAGTAACCGCTGCAGCCACTCCTGGATCTGCCCCCAGATCGGGGCCACCCTTGTGCACGACCACAGCATGTGGAGCATGTCTGCTCTTTCCCCACACTGCTTGGGGCAGAGCGGGGAATAGCCTTTGACGAATTTAGAGAGTTTTGTTGGGGTATAGTACCAACGCATCAGGACCTTATAGGCGTTCTCCTTTAGTGTGGTACAGATAGAGCTCTTCACTGCTGCCTGTAGGATCCTGTCCCATTCGTCGTCTTCTAGCGTGTCCCCTAAGTCGGCTTCCCATTGTCTCATGTAATTAAGTCTGGGCGCGTCGGCTGTCTCCGGACAGATCACTTCCCTGTACATCCGAGAGGTTAGTCCCCGTGCATCCGTTTGTCTGGCACACATCTGCTCAAAATTTGTTCTCCGTGGCCGGATGGGGGTCTTGTTATAAAAAGCTCTGATCTGTAAGTATCTAAACAATTCGGTATTCAGAATGTTTTTTTCCTCTTTTACGTGAGCGAAGGATTTAATTACATCCCTGCCCTCCAGATCGTATAATCGGAGATAGCCTGCTAGAATCCACTTTGTAAACTGAGCGCTGTCTAGTCCTGGAGTGAAATCTGGATTGCCCCATATGGGGGTCATCGATGACTGCTGTGTTGTGAGAGAACATCTAAATTTAGTGGCCTCCCATATTTTCAGGGAATTTCTCATGGCCTGCAGTGGGTGTTTGCATCCGTACATGGCTACTCCTGGGTAGCCATATCAGGTTTTTCAGATCCACCGGAGCGCAGCACTCCCTCTCCAGTGCCACCCATCTCCTAAGGGTCGGGTCTGTGTGCCACTGCAGAATCTGCGTTAATTGAGCTGCTTCGTAGTAAGCGAACAAGCACGGCACACCCAGCCCTCCTCTCGAGGTCGGCCTCCTCAAGATAACTTTCTTAATTCTGGGACTTTTTTTGTTCCAAATAAATTTTGTTATTGCAGACTGTAAAGAGAGGATCTCTTCTTTTGGCAGGGGAATCGGGAGGGTCTGAAAGAGATATAGCACCAGTGGGAGAAGATTCATTTTTACGCTTTGAATCCTGCCTATCCACGAGATGCTATATTCTGCCCATCGCCGTAGGTCCTCCTTTAGTGTCCTAAACAACTGTGGGTAATTTGCCTTATACAAGGTTTTATAGTCTTTGGTGAGGTTAACCCCTAAATATTTGATCGTGGAGGGCTGCCATTTAAAATTAAAATTGAGTCCAATTAGTTTTTCTGTTGATTTGGGCAGATTTAGATTGAGAGCTTCTGATTTGGCCTGATTAATTTTGAAACCCGAAATTTGATGAAATCTCCCTAGCATTGAGAACACATTGGGTAGAGAGGTAAGAGGCTGTGATAATGTCAGGATCACATCATCAGCGTACAGGGCCACTTTGTGTGACTGCTCTTTGAGAGTTATGCCCGTAACATCCGGGCTGTTCCTAATATGCGCCGCCAAGGGTTCTATACAAAGGGCAAACAGCAAAGGGGACAACGGGCAACCCTGTCTTGTGCCACTATGAATCTGAAAAAGCTCTGAAGGGAACCCCTGATGTCTCACCCTCGCTGCCGGCCCCTCGTACAGTGCCAGAATGGCCCCCAACAAGCTTCCTCCGAAGCCAAACGCCCCCAGCGTCTCTTTCAGGTAGGGCCAGTCAATCCGGTCAAACGCTTTTTCGGCGTCCAGACTGAGCACCATCGAAGGGATATTTTGCTTTTGGGCCAAATCTATTGCGTCGATTATTCGCCTGGTGTTGTCTGCCGCCTGTCTGCCACTAATGAACCCCACCTGATCTGGATGTATTAGCTTGGGAAGGACGATACCCACTCTATTGGCTATAAGTTTTGAGAAAATTTTAATGTCTGTATTGATTAAAGAGATGGGCCGGTAGCTCTTACAGTCTGCCGGGTCCTTTCCTGCTTTATAGATCAATGAAATAGAAGCCTGGAGCATCTGCGCCGGGAACGAAGCTCCCTGTAGTATCGAATTAAAGAGTTTCAATAGGTGTGGGGCTAGAAGTTTTAAGTATTTTTTGTAGTAAAGGTTGGAGTAGCCATCTGGGCCGGGCGCCTTGGCTGGCTTAAGAGACTTTACGACGTACGTCAACTCTTCTAAAGAGAAGTCTTCCTGTAGTGCCTCTCTTTCCACTCGACCCAATGTGGGCAAATTTGCCTCTTTCAGAAATTCTCGGAGATTATTATTTGTTTTTTGATTGTGGATAACCTTACCCCCATCGTAGAGCAACTCGTAGTAGCGCTTGAATTCCTCCACGATTCGCTTAGGATTAGAGGTAAGTTCCCCTCCCTGCATGCGTATTGATTGTATTTGACAATATGGTTGTTTATTTCTAAGTCTAGTCGCTAGAAGCGTGTCTGGCTTGTTCGCCTTCTCGAAGAATCGACGCTTCGTCCAGCTCATTTCCTTTTCAGCTTGAGATGTCAGTTTTAGATTTAGTTGCCTTTTGGTATCTTGGATTTGTGCCAAGATTGCCTCTGTTTTGGAAGTTTTATGTAATGCTGTCAAGGATGCCAATTTCCCCTTCAGATCCTTTATCTTACTCTCTTGTTCTCTTTTGCGTCTAGCAGCTAGGCACATAAGAGATCCTCGGAGGGTAGCCTTATGGGCCTCCCACAGTGTGACAGGTGAGGATACACTCCCCTCGTTCTCTTCGAAATATTCTCTGATTTTGTCTGCAATCTCGAAGTCAAATTTAGGGATTTTTAGCAGTAGTTCATTTAATCTCCAGTTCGCTCCCGGTCTATCCCGCAACTGTAGCTCGCACCGCAGCTCTATAGGTGCATGGTCTGACCACGAAATATCGTGTATGCCCGAATGGGAGACCATTGGGACCAGTCTGTTGGACACAAGGAAGTAATCTATCCGGCTATATCGGTCATGGGGGTGGGAGTAAAAATTATAGTCCTTGGTCTGTGGATGTTGCTCCCTCCATATGTCCACTAGCTGACAGTCTCGAAGTCCGTGTAAGATTGTTAGTATGTCACATTTATTGGGTGGGTTAGGGGCCGTACATCTGTCTAGCTTTGGATTTAACGTCCTATTCAGGTCTCCTGCCAGTATTATTTGACCCTTTGCCTCCCGCTGTAAGCGCCTGAAAAAAAGGGCAAAAAAATCTGCTGCCTGTTCGCATGGGGCATATAGCGAGACCAGTGTGAGAGCTTGACCTTGGATGGATCCCACTAAAATGATATATCTGCCCTCGGCATCTATTACCTTTTTTTCTAGCTCGAACAGCAGATTTTTGTGGAATACAATGGCCACCCCTCGTTTCTTCACTGAAGCGGAGGCTAGAGATATTGTGTTAAAATCTTTGTCTATGTATTTGGGGTAGCTTTTTTTTTAAAAATGAGTCTCTTGGAGGAAGAGGATGTCAGCTTTGTGTCTTTTATAGTCTTTAAAGGCCAACTTATGTTTAGCTGGGTTATTCAGTCCCTTTACATTATGGGAAAGGCAACGTATCTCTCTACCCATTAGGGTCATCTTCTGGTGGCTGGGCTCGCACTATGGAGTCCTTCTCCATTTTCGGTCTGGTAGGGCTGTGTCTTCAGCTCTGTTGATGACCTCAGTCGCTGGAGGGATAGGTGGGGGGGGTGGGAAGACACAAGAGGATAGATACAGAAATGACATAAAAGAAAAAACGCCATGTAAATAAACATGTATAAACAGTATGGTCTCCTTTTCAAGACTGCCCCGTCCTGAAATAGAGTCCAGCGCCTTCGGGAGTGTGGCCCCGCACCCTCAGGGCCTTTACCCTCTCTCCCTCCCCAAAGGACTTTGACGGGATTCTGGGAGACCCTCCATCCCAGATCTCGTGTACAGCACATGCCGACCTCGGGGTATGAAGCTCTCTCTTACCCTCCGGCCCGCTCTCTCTTGATAACTACCCTCTGTAGGTCTACATAGGTAACAACTTTATTCCCTTATGCATCCTTATATAGTTGTTAAATTGAACTGCTCGTATACCTGTACTTTTGTTTAGGGTCTTATTTGTTTCTACAACTTAACCTGTAACTTTAACTTGTGTTGTGCCTCTATCCAACGCCATGCATATTGCTAACACCCCGGTGCTCTTTATGCTCTTTTTAGAGCTTTTTCCTTCCCTCTCTGTGACCCCGTCCTCCTGCATCTCCTTTATCTTTAATGTTTGATGCCTTAAGCGTGCGTCACCTCCGGAGTGCCCTTCTGATGTAAAGTGGGTGTCCCTGCTTAGCTCACTCTCCTATACCCTTATCTGTGTGTGTGATTGTATGTTGTTGTTCCCCCCATTTGTCTTTGTCCCTTTGTCTCTGCGCCTTTCTCAGTACTGCAGCCCTGGTCCTGTCAGGCCTCCGTCGCTCGTATAGTGCCTGTGTCTTTGTTTATAGTTGCCCCCGTCTGCCTGTGGGGCCTTCGTGGCTTGCGATCGCTCCAGACAGATTTGCCACCTCCAAGATGGCGTCGGTGCCTCTCGCGCTGTTTGGTGATATCCGCTTCCGGTTTCTGGCGGCGGCCATCTTGGATCTCCTGATGGCTCGAGGAGGATGTGCTGCTCTTCGTTCCCGCTCGTCGGCCATTTCCGCATTCTGCGCTTCGCGGTGGGGTGCAAGAAGCTCCAGCATGACGGCCATCTTCCAATACCCTCGTGGTGATCGTCCAAAAGTGAGTCCCTTAATTTCTTCCGCTAGGACTTGGTTCTTTTGACCGGACTCAGCGGGGGGACTTAAGTTTCATTCCAGGGGTTTCTGTAGGTGTTCCGCTTGGGCTCTGAGGACACTGTAGAGGTGCGGGTCTGCTCTGGGTCAGTGCACAACGTGGCACGGTTTGGCTTATAACTTTAAACTCAAGTAACCAAAAACAACGTGTTTTATGTGTCCAAAAAATGCATTTTATTGCGATCTTCATTTTATTCGCTTAGGTTTTGGTGAGGCTGATCCTCCGCTCCATTCCGGCTCCAGGGCTGGCTCTTCCTCTGCCGTTTCCGTCAGGGGGCTTTGCAGACCTAGTGCTTTAAGGAACCCCGGGCCCTCTCCGATATCCTTTAGTGTGAGGGATCTCCCGTTTTTCGTGACTTGGAGTCCGAACGGGAAGGTCCAGCGATATCGCGTGTTAGAGTCCCGGAGCACTTTAGTTACGGGGAACAGGGAGCGACGTCTCGCCAAGGTAAGCGGGGACAGGTCTTGGAAGATTTGTAGTTTATTGGCCTCGAATTCAATCGCCGGTAATGCTCTTGTTAGCCGCAGTACCGCTTCCCGGGTGGTATAATAGTGCAACCGGAGGATGATATCTCTCGGTTGCTCGTTCTGGGTTGGACGGTATCGTAGGGCCCGATGACAGCGGTCCATCATAAGTTTTTCTTTTGGGCTGTCTGGCATTAGGGACTCCAGCCATCTTGCGGTAAAGGCCTCACAGTCCCCATCTCCTCCGAGACACCGCGGATCCTTATGTTGTTCCGTCTATCGCGGTTTTCCGCGTCCTCCTGCCACTCTCTCAGGTCATCTATTTGTTTTTGTAAGTCTGCAGTTTTTTTATCCGTTTTCCTCCCTGCTTTAATCGTGAGATCAACTTTGATTTCTAAGTCATCCGTTCGTGTCCCCAGTTTGGTAATCTCTCGCTTGACTTCCTTGATATCCGCTTGTAAAAGTTTGTTCAGGTCAGTGTATAGTCGTTCGAAGTCACAGCGTCTGACTGGGAGTTGGGATTGACCGTTTGTGTCCTCATCATCTCCTTCTATTTCTGTATCTGTGTCGGCCATTTCCCTGGTTGGGGCACTTTCTGCTGCTCCTCCAAAATACGTCCGTACATCTGATAACTTCTGCTTTTTTTGCCCTCCTGGCTTCTTTGGAGCCATCCTGGGGTGTTAATAGTGCTCTGGGTATAAGTATGAGAACCCGGTTTTATTTTTTGGGTAGTTTTATTCGTTATCTTTTGATCGCGCGGGACGGAGCTAGTCTCTTATGCCTCCATACTCCGATCCTTCGCGCATGCGCCCCCTAAATTCACTTTTTAATAAGAAATACTTGAGATTGATTTACATCTGTAAAAATGAAAGAATGTCAAAATAACAAAATAGAATATGGCAGCTAGAGGTGTATTGTTTCTTGCACGGGGTCAAGCTGTGGTCACGTGAAGAATTAATGCTGTGGGGGTCTGATAAAGAAGCATGGACCACCCGCAGTATGACCATAGCAGACACTGTCTCAGGATCCGCGGCTTTCATTTTCTCAGCTGTGGTTCCAGAGCCAGTAAGTCTTGCCATATCTATGTAACAGAGATGTAGGTGTGTAGCGCACAGCATCCAACAGAGAACAGGTCTGGCAAAAACTTTCTTTATTGGCAAGGCATAAAAAAGAGGGGCGCAACCCTTCAACGCGTTTCGTGCAAAGCACTTTGTCAAGAAGTGCCTCTACACGATATACAGCCACTTAAATACACAAAATCTGTCAAATCTCGCGATATCTCGTGACGTCATCAGACCGCTACTATCCAATCAGAAGGACATTCCCCGCGCATGCGCGCCGCGATCGAGCTCAGCGCTAGCAAATCACCGCATACCACACCTCTCACTGTCCCTGCGATGTGCACCAGCTGGTAAACACAACGCTGCTCAGGAGACCAGCCATGGGAGCGGCAATCAAGCACACTAGACCCCTCGCCACGCGCATGCGCATGCGGACGTTCCAAACATGCCTGATCCACTGACTGATCGGTGCAGCTGAGCTGTCAAGTGTAAAAGAAGCAGACTCACCTGCACCGCTCCCCCAGCAGGGCAATAACAGGTTAATACACTACACATAAAAAGGCGGCCCATATCCACACAGATTTACGTTTAGCTTGGCCCATAATGTTGCTATACATCAAAGCAATTTAAACAAATACAATTTATTATCTAAACACTTAACTAAACTAAACTAAACAAGATACATCCTTAAAATATAAGTATAAGCTATACTCATGTAAAAACAAATGTGCTCCCTCTTGATGAACATGATCATTATGTATATATAAAAAACAATAATTGCATGTTAATTATTTCTACTGTGGAGAGCCTAATAGAAAAAACACAGAAATGTATACTTTTTGACAATGTACACAAAGGTATTATTAAAAGCCATTATACTACAAGGGAAATGAGGGACAACCAATAGTTTTATATTTGTGCCTGGTTTTGAGCAGCTGTTTCATTATTATAGATTTTAGATTTATAATTGATACTGTTCTTATCCCAAACCGGCTATATAATGAATCATCAAAACAAGAATTTGTTATCTATAGACAATTCGCATAAACAAGTTCAGTCATATAAACTGTCATATGATGTCCACACAGTGTATTAAAAAATCATCAGGTCCGTTCCCAAAGAATGCTGTCATTATGTGATACACATTTATTATTTTATAGATATTAGAACAATTCTATTCAAATAACATGAATCAGCACATTTCTGTCATAAAGTCCATGATTATTTTATGAAGTGGTTTATAGTCCACTCCACATTAATTCCTTCTGGGAACCTTGTTCTGAGCGTAAAGATCCAAAAGGACTCTCTACAATTCAGAGTATTGAGAACATCTCCCCCTCTCTCTTGTCTTTTGATTTTCTCTAAACCTATGAACGTGAAGTTCTTTATGCTGCCCTTACTGCATTGCGTAAAATGTTTCGACACTGGGTGTTCCAGATCCCCTTTGCGAATTAGTCTACAATGCTCTTGCATTCTAATTTTTAGAGCCCTCGTAGTTCTACCAACATATCTCTTCCCACAGCCACAACTGATTAGATAAACTACAAAACTTGTATTACAATTAATATAGCTACCAATGTTATACTTTTTATGTGGGCTGTGGGAAAAGAAATGCTGCGAGGGCCTCATGAATTGACACATGTTACAGCTATTGCATCTATAAGAGCCTTTCGTCAGGAACCGGTCAGGCTCACCCACTTTGGTGGAGATTACACTAGGTGAAATGAACGCGGCCAATGTCTTAGCTCGCCTGTATACACACTTCGGGCCAGACTTTGTATACTCACTTAGAATGGGATCCATTCGTAATAGTTCCCAATGTTTGTTTATGATCTCTCGAACCTGACCACTTGATCTATTGTATTGAGATATAAATAGGGGGCACACCTTGTCATTGTGGTGAGTTGTGTTCTTCCCCTTTTGCTCATTCCTCATCCTGGACCCAGGGGGGAGAGTATTTTCTCTATCAATTTTCATTACCTCTTTGACAGTGGATTGGAGGGTCTCCCGATCGTACCCTCTTTCTATAAATTTCTTGGTCAGCACATCAGACTGGGCCTTGAAATCACTCATTGGGGAGCAATTCCTCCGTAGTCTGATGTACTGACCTTTGGGTATTCCCTTTACCACTGATCTGGGGTGACAGCTGTCCGCTCTAAGAAATGAATTCCTCGAGTTTGTTTTTGTATACACATCTGATTGTATTTTTTGGTCCATATCAATATAGAATAGAATGTCAAGGTAGCTGATGTGTTGTGAGTGATAATTTATCGTAAAGTGAATATCTAAAGTGTTATTATTAATATGATTAAAAAATTCCAATAGTGTTTCTGTGCTCCCGTGCCATATAAAAATTAAGTCGTCTATAAAACGTTTATAAAAAATAATATTGTGTCTAAACAGATTGGTGCTATTATAAATGAAAGTGTTCTCCCACCACCCCATAAATAAATTGGCATAGGAGGGGGCAAAACTTGTCCCCATTGCCGTCCCCCGAAGTTGTAAATAAAACTTGTGCTCGAAAAGAAAATAATTGTGTGTGAGAAGAAAAAGTATAGATTCCATGATGAAAGTTGTCATAGGTAGAGAGCTACCTGGACATTCTATAAAGTGTCGGACAGCTGTCAAGCCCAGATCGTGTTGTATTATCGAGTAGAGGGAGACCACATCCATAGTCACCCACAGGTATTCCTTATTCCAAGAAATCTCTTGTATTTTGGTAAGTAAGTCACCTGAGTCCAGAATGTGGGACGGCAAGGTCCTAACAAAAGGCTGCAGATAGGAATTGACATACCGAGACAGACCATCTCCCAAAGATCCAATACTAGAGACAATCGGCCGACCAGGAGGGTCGACCAAAGTCTTGTGGATCTTTGGGAGATGGTGATATATCGGTATGACAGGTTGAAGATTTATTATAAAATTGGATTCATCTTTATTCAATACATGTGTTGCTGTTCCTAAATCTACTAACTCAAGTAGTTCCCTTAAAAAAAGATCTGTAGGGTCCTGTGGTAGTACAGAGTAGGATGACACATCCCCAAGTTGGCGAAAGGCTTCCCTGAAATAGTCTGTCCTACTCTGCACCACCACTGCTCCCCCCTTGTCTGCATTTTTAATTACTAACATTTCGTTCTCTTGTAGAGTTTTAATGGCTGCACGCTCCTCTTTGTTTAGGTTGTCATATCCCCGATGGGGGAACGAGAACCCTTGGGCTAATGTTCTGAGGTCCCTGATCACTAGATTCTCAAACATAGTGAGGTATGGACCTTTAATGAAGGTCGGGTAAAAGACTGATTTCTCTTTAAGTCTGGATCTCCAATCCCCAAGTATGTATGATTGTGAGTCCTCCGCATAATCTCCCTGTGCTAAAAGGTCTTCCATATCTCTAATCGCGCATTGATCCTGAAAGGAATCCAGGGAGTTGAGGGCTAGGGAAGGGAGGGGAGCGGGAGAGGGCAATATTTGACAACAATCATCTTGTGATATCTCACCTGAGTCTGTCGCCGTCAGCGATCCCTCACCGTTTGGTTGATGAAAGAAATTTTTCAAAGTCATCTTGCGCACAAACTTGTGGACATCCACCGCTACACCAAAGAGGTCAATGTCCATTGTTGGCGCGTGTTTCAGCCCTTTATTTAGTAAGGAGATCTCTGCGGGTGACAGCCCCAACCCTGAAATATTAATTACATTGTTAACATCATTTAATAATTCTTTTTCCTTTTGTTTGCCCTTTTTCCCCCTGTTTCTCTTCCCCCCCCTCCTTGTCCTTTTTGGTCTCTCCTGAACATCAAGTAGTTTTTTGACTGTTGGTCAGTGTGGTAAGTTTCCATTGATGTGGATGGCGTCGGATCCTCCCGGGAGGTATTAACTCCGGATGGGCGTCTCTCTTCCCTGGGTTGATTGGAATTGGTGCGTTGTGATCCACTAGTTCTACTTTCCATGTCCATAAATGAGACAGAATGAGGGACTGATTCTACATCTGATAATTCAGAATCACCTTCTGATTGGATAGTAGCGGTCTGATGACGTCACGAGATTTGACAGATTTTGTGTATTTAAGTGGCTGTATATCGTGTAGAGGCACTTCTTGACAAAGTGCTTTGCACGAAACGCGTTGAAGGGTTGCGCCCCTCTTTTTTATGCCTTGCCAATAAAGAAAGTTTTTGCCAGACCTGTTCTCTGTTGGATGCTGTGCGCTACACACCTACATCTCTGGAATTCATTTACATAGCAGCACGCATTGGAAGGGAGACTCTGGAGGTGAACAGACTGTGAGTACTCTTAAGGGGCTATCCCAATGAGGTGAAGGAGGGTGTCCTAGGACAACTTCCCCAATCTTCAGGGCTTCCTGGTGCCCCCACCCCCATTATTATGGACTGAGTATACCAATGCTCACTACCTTAATACCCAGTGTCTCCCTAGCTTCAGAAGCACACACACAGCACTTTGAGCACCATTGTTCTATTCTGACTTTGTATATCTATGTAACACCCTTTCCCTGTCCCTAAGGAAAATAGCGGTAATTACGGTCACTGTTGCTACCTGTTAGATTTACAGAAGGCCTGAGCTTCCGCTCCTGGGTAGCCTAGGATGACTGCGTTTTCTCTCTCTCTCTCTGATGCAGTGCCACCACCTTTGAGGATCCTGTGTATGAGGATGACTCCTCATAAGAACACGTATATATTTATGGTATACCACAATAACGCAATCAAAACAGGGTTATATAACTCTTTTACTGTGGTCCCACAGTAGGCCCAAATATTACCACACAGGCACAATAACAACAATAACAGCAGTAATAACAATAGGACAATATGGGGTAGCTAACCCCAATAATACTGAGGGAGCTTGGGCACCTATAACCCGGTGTCCAGCAAACAACCCTTCCCCAATGTATGTATGTATGAGGGCAGCATTACCCTCCCCCTTGCGGTGGAGCACTTAACCAGGAAGATATAAGTCTTTAATCAGGGAATACTTCCAGACGAGGATGGTCAGCCGCAAGGTCCAACGCCATGGGGTCTCCGACAACAGCCCCTCACGCCTCACATCTGGCTTCTGCACAGTAACACCTCCCGCCAGAGAAACTCCTCTCCTGGCTCTGGTCCTGCTGTGCTTCCACCGCTCACTAACGGTAGATCCATAACTGTGTGGCCGGCCCAACACACTCTACTAAGGTGAAAGGACTGTCTGGGGCCTACAGGTAGTGTTTCTGGCCTAGACGTGGAACTTGCCAAGCTCCCCGGACATACCTTCCTCTTTGCAGGATCCGGATCAACTGCCCACGCCGTCCCCAGCCCGCAAAAGAGATCCTGCTTGCTCAGAGCCTCCTTTTACGATGGTGCCAATCCCAAGATGGCTGCCACACTACACATAGTCCTGGTCTATGGGGTTGTGCCAACCCCAACATGGCCGACAACTCCCAAACAACAGAGCCTATCCCCCTAGAAGGTAAGAAAGGGGGACCCTGCTACATCTGTATTCTTTATAAACTCCTTTACTGCTAGAGGGGCTAGCACATATCCCTAATAGGTGAAAATATAACATTTGTATTTGCT
This sequence comes from Ascaphus truei, assembly GCF_040206685.1. NCBI lineage: Eukaryota > Metazoa > Chordata > Amphibia > Anura > Ascaphidae > Ascaphus > Ascaphus truei. Next base: position 303,211,726 of record NC_134485.1, on the reverse strand, counting down.
ATCAAAGTATGTAAGTAGAGAAAGATAGACATAGACAAACAGCAACACATATCACCAGGCAGAAGTCTTGATGTCATATTGACTTCTCATCATTAAAAAGGGCAGTTCCACACGGTGGTTAAAAATAAAAAATAAATTTAAACAACTTAATTTAATTGGATTCCTAAGGAAAATGCATTAAACGTTTCACTTATTGCATGCTGTGTAAAAAATATCTTATCTGGCTCTGTATAATTCTAATTTTATCTGGTAATTATTGTTCTTTCCCTTCATTTCTTTGGCTAATGATGCAAGCATAATTAGGTTAAACAAAATAACAAAATGAAAAAAGTCTGATCATTTATCAGTTTACAAACAGTGTCTTCACGAAGGAGATTAGGTACAGATTGTAAAAACACATGGTATTTGATTTCTGGAGACATTAAGACCAATATTTACTAAGTAGTGTTATGCCACAAAACATTTCCTCACCAGGAAGCCTGACCCATAGCACTACTATTGATAAAAAAAATATTCTCCATGTTGGGAGGGACCTATCGTCAGTATGGCAGCCATTTGTGGATGTATATTCAAATAAAACTGTCGGACTGTATTCACAGAGAATATATATCATGCATAATAATGTGATATCAAATATGTGAAGTTGTTATCTTGTTATGTTCAGGTTCAATCGACGATGGTACCTGAAAATATAGGACCCAAGCAGGGTCGTTGGGATTCCATCAGAGGGAGAGTGTAGCCAGGTCACTTGTGGCTACTATCATGCCCTTTGGCTAGCAGTAAACCATGGTACAATCAAGTTGCACATAGTTGCTGTGGGGTTTTCCCCCTCTGAGGAGCTGCATTTGATTGACAGCGGGAGGTATTGACTGTGACGGTGAGGGGATACCCAGGCCAATAAATAAAGGTATTATGCCTGGCTGGGTGCCCCTGAGCCAGATTGGGAATTGTAGAGTGTCAGCTCTGCAACCCAGCAAGGGTGGTAATACTGCAAATGTATTCAAAATGTCTGTGTCTCTCCCCACAGGGATAAGGGGGCGAGAGTAATGCTATGTATCGGCTGTATAAGCCATGTAAAAGGGTTCCCGAGTCATAATGGGTAAATGTAAAGTGTCAGCTCTGCAGCTCACTAATGGCTGCAACCCTGTAATTGTGTTAGAACGGTCTTTGTGTGTCCCGCTAGGTATAAGGGGACCACATGTATAAGTCATGTAACAGAGTTCCCCTCAGTCATATGGGGTAAATGTGAAGTGTCAGCTCTGCAGCCCACTGCTGGCTGCAAGCCTTTAAATTTGTTAGAATTGTCTGTGGGTGTCCCACTAAGCTTAAGGGGACCACATCAATACCCGGAGTTACATTGTATATGTCTTCCCCAGTTATGTATCAGTTATAAGCATTGTCACAGTGTTTCACTGCCAACCGCAGAAAGGAAACAAGTTTTAAAAATCAGCAGCCTTTTGCACAGCGCATAAGCTGTGATGTAACTTTGTCTGGGAACATCCTAGAATGCTGAGTTTTTGAGGTGAGCGCTGCTGGGGTTAAACCATTAAAAATGTTATCACGCAATTTTTATAAAGCCTTATAAAAATGGATGAATTAAAGTTACCCTAGTTTAACTGTTTTAACATTAAAGACATATGGGGATTTTTCCTTCAGGCGTCCAGAACAGGAGGTAACACTTAAAGTGTGAGTACTATGCTTTAAAATGCATGGCAGGAAATCCATTGAGTAAGCAATGCATAATTTAGACGCAGGCTTCTACGGCACCGTGCTGATTCGGTTCCCCTGTGTCTGGAAACAGGCCGCAGCTCAAAAGAATTAGCCACATAAGGTGTCAAGTGGGGAGGGGGAGAGGTAAACAGTTTGTCCCTGACAGTTGTCCAGGTGTCAGGGGGCAGGTAGACAACCTGTCACCAGGGAAGTGGGCTTGGCTAGGTATGCTAAGCAGCTTAGGGCCGAAGTTTGCACATGCCCGTGGCATACCTTGAAGCCTCTGCCAAGCTTCCTGAAGTATGGGCGAACCTTGGCAATAGGTGGGTTGTTTTGTTCCCACGCCACGATTGGTTGCACAGTGTAAAGATAGGACTTGTGAGGGTTTAAAAGTCTGTGCAGCCAGTCAGTAGGTAGATTCAACATGCTGTAAAAAGATTCACCTGAGATTCCATCTAAGATCTTTCCTGTAACCAGATGTAACATCGTAACTAAGTGTATTTTCGTAGTATTTTGTAAATTAATCTGTGTATGTTCATTCTGCAAATAACTCACAATTTATTTTATCTCATGTTTTGCTCAATCAAAGGATCTGGGTATTTTTGTGTTAAAAGCATTGGTCTCCCGTGACAGTGACATCAGGCCTGGGCATGACCAATCATGAGCCAGACCTGGTGCCCTCCTCCTGGCAGTACTTAAAGGCAGGACCACCCTAAATTTAGTAGTGTTCTTCCCCCACTGAGGAAGGCAGGTCACACAACTCGCAGCCTGAGATTGGGGCCTTCCCTTGTGCTCTTCCTTCCGGGGGAGAGTGAGTGTGGACACTATCTCTTCCTCTGCAAGCGAGGTGGGGGAAGAGCTAGGATGGCTGCGGGTGCCCTTGGCCTGTAGTGGTGGTCTAGGGACCATCCATCAGTGAGAGCTGCGTGTACTGCATCGGGCAGAAGCCTGCCTTGTAACTGTGCTGTACAGAAGACAATAAACCATTCCTGTTGTTATATATCTAGTGCCTGGTGTATGACCTTACTGGGGGGAGAATTAATAGTTCTACTGTGGGAGATCACCTCCAGTTCCTGGTGCCTATGGCAGATGGAGGCACTGCACTGCTAAAGAGATATGTGGGGTATGAACCCCAGAAGCCTTGACCTGTGTCCCAACTACCACCACCGGCGACTCAGCCATCCTGTTACCAGCAGGTATATGCACCATACACCATATCGCTGGAATTGTTCTGACATGAACATGGTGGTGATGCTTATCAGCCTGTCAAACCAGCGAAACAAGGATGAAAACAAGAATTAAACAATGACTACAATAAATTACTGAATTAAAAACTTTCATAATAAATGTAATTCCATTTATCTGTAAATGTGGCCTCCGATACATTGGCAAGACAATTAGAGAGCTACAGCTGCAGCGGCCGTTATTCAAACAAATCACGGTGCCGTTTTTGTGTGCTCTGCTATACACCATGCAGCATGAACGTGGCCAATCGCCCCAGGCACCCGCGCTTATCGCGATTGCTTTGTTGAATTTCATGGATTCTGTTTCTTTGGGTGCGATGAAATGAATGAATTGCAGTGTGTACAGTACTGTGCTACTGTGTCAATTTAAGATGTTTAAAAACCAAAACTGTAAAATACAATTTTTTGCACTCACCGCACTCGCGTCTTAAGGCAGTAAGTTTGGAAGACATCCCGCGTCACGACATCGGTATTCCGATGTACACAACCCGTGATTTGTTTGAATAATGGCCCCTGCAGCTGTACACAAACGTGTGTTAGAACACATCAATTCTATCCCAACTAAACAAGATATACCAGTTGCAAGACACGTTAACCAACAACATAGAGGTGATATTAACTATCTCACCTTTTCAGGTATTGACCATCTCTCTACTATGAGATGAAGCGATATGGACAATTGGCTTCATAGAAAAGAGATTTATCGTCTGAAAACCTTAAATCCCATGGACTCAATGAAGGTTTCACCTACACACCTTCTATTCAAGATGATACTGCAACCTCATATAAATCACAGTTCATAGTTAGATAGACAATCACAATAAAGTCACAATAACTTTAACGATGTGAATAATTGACTTTTTCATAGGTTAATGTAATGATAAATAGGAGCTCATAGTGGAGGTTACCAGTCATAAAAGACCAGAGGGAGATATAGAGAGGTCAGAATATATACAGTGAGACAGACTGACCCACCACATCTGTCAAAAAGATATCCCCAACATCATCTCATGCCATCACTATTCACAATGGGCAGAGGCAAGTTCCCTGGATGTATCCTTTTATGGTCATATGTCAAATCCATCCTACGACAGGCACAACATAGACCCCATCAAGTCTGATTATATACAGATCAATTGGGAATATGAGAGAAGACTCAGTCAACTTTAAAAGAAGCAACTAAGGTCCATCTCCTTATTCATTCCTGTGGGTGTCAGGGTATTAAGTCCCTTAATCCAACCAATTTCTCGTTGGAGTAAAATTTTGACCCTATTTATCCCTATCCTCTCCACAGTTTCTCAACCACATCAATAACTTGAAATCTGAATTGATTACCCTTGTGGCCCTTGGAGACAAAGTGGTGATCAACAGGTGCTTCCACCTAACCTCTACATATAGCAGCCTTATGCTGGCCAATCCTTTCTATGACCATTTTGTAGTTTCACCCACATATCCAATCCCACATGGACACTTAATAAGGCAGATGACAAACCTAGAAGTACAAGAGTAATCATTTTTAATAGAGTACTTCCGTCCTGCCTGCGAATGTGACAAAGATGACCCTTCCTGAACACTATTGCACTGGGCACATGAACAGCACCTAAATGTTCCATACTTAGGGGTTCTAAGATATTGTTGAATTGTTGCCTTCCACCCAAATCTTCCATAATAATAGAATCTCTCAGATTTTACCTGGTTTATAGGAGAACAAGGGAGGAACTACAGTATAAATAAATCTCCAAGAGTCTCATCTTCAGACAAAAGAGGCCTATGTGACAAGATCAGATTCTTAATATTGCCACTCAAAGAGTTGTATACCAATACAAAGGGTACTGAGTGGCAATATTAAGAATATGGGCTGTGAAGTGGGAGAATTTAAGCATGGCGAAGATACTGGCACCCCATAACAGGGACTGTAAATCTGGAAATTTGGGGTTTCCGGGCCTGAAATGAATGTGATTCAGCTCCGGAGACCCCCTGCTTCAATACTATGTTATCAAAATAAAATCAAAGCTGTGCGATCACCTATTAGAGGTGTGCAGGGAGAGTGACTAATTCAGTCTCACTCTTAGTGCGCGTCTTTTCTAGACAGGTGCCGCCCGATAGGATTCATATAGGTCGAGTCCCATTCAAACGCAGGGACCCCCGCTGTATTAATCCCAAGGGGCCATTACCGACTGCTAGGCTGTGTGCCGCAGACTGTCAAGGCATTGTACAAGGTTGAAAAGCCCAAACTCGCAGGCAAGCGACGACCATAGTGCTACATTGCTATGATGGTGGATATGACTGTTACAACCCATTGGGTCTGCTTTCATCCCTTTTGTCAAGAAAAGGCGGTGGGTTGGCAGGGGGGTTTGATGGTATTGAAGCTGAGAGTCAGGAAGTCAGATGAAGCAGCACTTAAAGGAGCAAAACTACCCTATATATACTGTACATGGTTTTTATCTATTTTTTTAAAGCCCATAAGGCAGCTGATATTCTTTTGAAATGAAAAGGATTATTGATTGTTGATTTTCCCAAAGGGTGCTGTAGGTTGGGCTTAGTGACAGGAGATAAAGGAAGCAACCTAGTAACAGCATTTTATCAGGGCTCCCTGATTAAGATCCTTGTCCATGTACTCAACTTGATAGTTAACCATTACTTAGACCAGTTAAAAAAGTGCAGAATATATCAGCATCTCAAAAAATATATGTCCATTTTAGCCATTCCTACAAAGCTCATGCCCTCTGTCACCTGCAGCAGCCAAACAACCTACTTGATCACAAGCTCAAATCAGAGGTACCCATTCAACCCTGTACAGACTAGATCAACTCTATGACAAACACAAATCAGTCAATTATTATATCATAGAGAACTCCAATATAATTGAAGGGCATACTTATTGCACAAACCAGTGAAATCTGATTGAGAGATATGTGTGCCTTTGGGGCTATTTGAGGCAGCTACTATTCTAGTGAGCAATCACAATGCTGGCTTCAGCAAAGTCACCTCACATATTCCTTCTACATAGTACCTTTATTTTCATGTAATATGAGTGTGAGAATAATGATGAGGTTTAGTGGATGCCCTGCTCAACTTCCTGAGAAATGGTCCCCACTAAGGAGGTATGTCATCTATTCACCTTTTATAGGCCCTCCCTTCAAGGAACAAATTAAAGATGTTGTGCCTAGGGAATAGCAGTCACTAGCACAGTGCCAGGATAACTTGGGTTTAGAGTATAAGCATTGATTGAGGAGGAAAAGTCGAGCGTGGAGTAGGAAAGTGAAGGCTATGGACAGAAAGTGGGAGATTGACGCTGAAATACACCAGAGATCGTTGAAAGAGTGCAACCTTTATTACAGGGTAGTAGTAAGCATAAGGGTACTCCAGATAATAGTAGCAGACACAGTTACTGTATGGGTCTCCATAAAGTAGTGCCTTAAGATCAATTCAAGGCAAAGGGAAGACATAATGGTGGTGGTGGTCATAGTGTGATCAGTAGTTGTAGCCAAGGTAATACCCTATTACATGGTGGCACAGATACTACAACTGGTAAAGATGCAGTGGTAATGGTGGTAGTCGTAGCAGTAATAGTGAAGGCAGTTGTTTGGACTCTCCAAGGGCCGCCTAAATTTAAACTTGGCTGCAGGATTGCCCTGCTCCCATTTGCCATGATCTGCCTACAGTGAGAGAAAATATTATAATAATATTATGAGAAATCAGTAAAATTAAATAAACAACTTACTACACTAACACTGAATAAAATGTTTTAATTTTTATTATGTCTCCCTCACTTTCAGCCACACTCAATAACTATACACACTAAGAATCAATACTCAATATACTTACACAACCAAACACTAACACTCAGCTGGGCCGCCGACAAGGGGGAAGAGCCTGGACAAGTGTACCGGGTCTGGTGGCTATGGGGTGTCTGGCCAGCTGGCCTCTCCAGCTGCTGCCTCCTCTTCACACATACCATCCTCTCTCTCCAGTGCATGCCAGAAGCTGAGCCTGACTTCCAGCGTGCACCGAAGGGAGAGAGAGGCCCAGCGTGGGAAGAGGAGACAGCAGCTGGGGAGAGCCAGGCCTGGCAGCAGCATCCAAAAGCTGGGCCCAGCTGCCGGGTCTCTGGCTTCCGTCGCCAGGCCCCAGCTCTCTCCAGCTGCTGCCTCTTCCCACACCGGGCCTGGTCCTGGGACCAAGGAAATCTGTTGTCGGCCCTGACCTGATGGTATCAATACAAATAATAGCATACAAACATTGAATTATACTATACAAACCTCACACAGTCACACAGTCTAACACTGACACTCAATCACACCACTAAACACTAGTCTCAATCTCCCTTTTTCATTTCCACCACTTACTTCTGCACACACAAGCACCCAAGACTCAGAAGTCACATGACCCCTTACATAATTCTATTTTTGCTCAATTTTGCATTTATTTTCAGGTTCTGCAAATATTATAGGATGCCATTTTGCTTGCTGTCTGGCGATATTTCGCAGAAATATAACTAATTTGGTTACCTTATTATCCATTTGAAGCTTAGTGAAATGTTTTTGCAACTAATCAAATTTGTAAAAAACGCCCAAAAATTTGCCAATGCAATTTTAATAGTTTTACACATCTCTACTTTCTATCCAATAAATGTAGTTTTTATAGTATTTTAAAATATGGATTGAGTTCAATGAGTGTTAACCTAGATGATATTAAATATTGACTGTAAGCACTGCATACTCCGAATGTTGTGTTTCAACAGCTCACTATTTGTTCGTGGGCAAATGTTTGTAAAGATAGTGATCCATATAAGCAGTCAGTCTTGGATACAAACTTACTTATGACAGACATTTTATTTAATCATATTTACTTTATTTGGGATTTTTCAATATCCTGTATACCACTCTGACCTTTAAGTAGTGATTTTATCTCTATCATGTACAGGGTAGATATTGTTAAGTTCAAAAATACATCGCAGATGTACACTTAGAAAATTCAAAATGCTGTGCAGCTTTCTTGGTGCAAGCAACTTTTATATAACCTTAAATAATGAAAAAGAAACAAGTAAAATATAAATATACAGGACTGATATAAATGCAAGCACCAAAATTATGAATGCATGATTTTTTTTAATACATATTTGTAAATATGTAAAGACCTAATTAGAGCTCAAAAATTCAAAAATATCCCTTGCAAATTCCAACATAAAAGCTTCTAGTTCTTCAAAACTGCCAATATCATCAATGACTAACTTTTTACCACATTTTGATTATTGGTAAGAGTTTGGACAAAAATATATAATTTGATCATTGAAATGTAAAAGTAACGTTTTCTAGTTATTCTTTCAGTAATGTATGATTTGACATATGCTCACATTGTACATTTCAGAATATTGCTTGTTTAACTTGGAACAAAGCAGAATGCAATTGAATACTAATTGTGTTGCCTGAGGTTTGTAAGTGAACCAAAACAAATATCTAAGAGACTTGAAACATTTAAGTCTTCTTATCTACTCACATATAAAAATACCCAATTAAGCTATTTTCAAGCTGCTAATGGATATTACCATGTTGTTGCTATTCTGAAACATTTCTGTTTTATATATTTTTATAGCAGTTTTATTGTTTGGTCGCCATTAACTGTTTTAATGGCACTTCCCTCCTTCTTTATTACTGCCTATTAATCTTTTAAACCGTGTTACTGGCATCATATTGATTTCTTTTCTACTACTGGCATTTTTTTTAAGGAGGAGCTGTTCCTACTTCCTTCCTGCCCCGTAAAAAAAGATGTAAAGAGAGACACTTACCATAAAACACTCATATACTTCTACTTTACAAGAGAGTTGAAGAAGGAAACATATGTTTTTAAATTGCTTTGACAAATGGTTTTGTGTTACAGGGCAATCAATACAGGTAATGCTAATTGTATGGTACTTTTGTCTAAATGGTACTTTTTCTATAAGTTATTTCTGATTTCTAATCACTTTTTATTCAAATGTTCCAAGAACATAATGAATACTGCATCAATCTACTAATGGGAAACGTATTTCATTTAAATAGAAGATAACATACGGTATACAAACGGAGATCACTGATCAGTAGTGTTTTACTTAGTAGGAACAAACATACCAAGTCTGTTTATTTTTCTGGTTCTTAAACTAATATCTTGGTGTAATAATGATGATAATGAGAAACATGCTACAATAGTATTTGAGGAAACAAACTCATATTAAGAAGGGACCGTTTGTCTCATAATTTTTTTTCTTATTATTTTAACTGCATTACAGTTTAGATTTCAGTTTAACTGCAATCTACATTTGTTTATTGTGTTGTGCAGTTGACAGTTTTCTCTTCACAACACTTATTGTAATATACATTTAAATTACTTTTACCTGGATTAAAAAATACAATATTTTAAAAGCTGAACCACACATTCAAACAAACTTGCTGACAAAAATGAACAAAATAGTTTAAGCAGAGAAGAATTGAAGTATGGACAAAAGAGGATAAGAGGACATTTGGGGGGAAAAGATTGAGGAGGGAATTGAGCAGAAGAAAGGGTGAGAAGGAAATTTAGGAGGTTAATTTATTTGAGAATGAGGACAGTAGTATTCTGGAGAAGGAATTGAAGAAGAAAGAAAAGGTGAGGAGGAAGCCTGATATAAGTGGAGCCCTTGAACCCCCCCCCCCCCCTCAGAGTAAAGAGACTACCCGTGCTTCCCTCACCTGTTTGGCTACAAGGAGGTCTGAGCCTCCGCCACTGGGAGCCTGGTGTATACTTATCGTTTCGGTGCAGTGCCTCCCCGGCGAGGTATCCCAGCATAGTGGAGGAGCCCCTCACCGGAACCAATATACCCAATAATCACACACAGGAAGATTATAACAGTGTTTACTAAGCACCTATGAATATATATATATATTCATACACTGGCGACACACTTTATTCGAGCTTGGCTAGTCCCACGAATTCGGGTATACCCGGGTGTATTGAGGTTTGTGACTGTTTTCTGCCCGAGTGCATTGAGTTATTTTCCAGGCAGGGATTGAAGCATTTTATTCCCGCTGGCTGCAATACTGCACAGTATATATATATATATACTGCATTACAATTCATGAATTTATGCCATCTGGTAGACACACGAAGCATTGCAGCCTATTAAATCCTAATCATTATCATTTAACAGATCAGCCGCCCATCAGCCAGGCATGAACCCAGGCTGGGAAGGCAAATGCAACGGGGCTTGTCAGAGGTGAGGAGTGGCGCATTCCAGGTATCTGCCAGGTACATACCGGGTATTTGCTCGAATAAAGTGTGTCGGTGCAGTAGGTGCTTAGTAAACACTGTGATGTCACATTAACCATGCAGCGTCATTTGATGCAGCTCCAAGATAGGGGGTGCGAGCACCGGGGCAGGCAAGACAGGGGGGCGCAGCAGCAAAAATTTGCACTCTCCTGACTTAACTAATGTGATCAGACTTTTTGCAGGTTGTGTAAAGACTGAATATGTACCTGTAGTACATCTGTATGTCTTCCACAAGTCCCCCAAACCTTGTAGATTGACCCTATTGTCGCACGTAAACAGCAAATCACCATTTTAGATAATGACATGCAAATAGCACAACAGGAACCATCTTTACTAAACAGTGCCAAGTTATAAGGCGCCTTAGTGCTCATTAACATTAAGGAGCTGTAAGGTGCTTTAAGGCTTAACATCACTCAATTAATATGGCTCCAAAGGGCTGATTTTATAAACTCCGAAGCTTGAATGCAAGCACCGCAATCAGCCTCTTCAGAGTTTATAGACTAAGCCCCTAAGTCTCTCAATATTAGCTTCCCATTCATTTTAAACATGTATGTTTCCACAGAGCTTTCCCATGCATTAGATAGCTCTTATAACAAAGTCAGAGTTATGGAAGTATATAATAAAGAACCCACTCAAAGTCAGGCTTTCTGTCCATTTGGACATATCAGTTTTAGCTAACATTTTAATCTTGTGCAGTGAAGCTGGTAGTGGTAGCAAACATTAACAAAATAGGTTTAACATAAATACTAGAACAATAGCAAGAAAAAGAAACCTAGTGCGGGCACTCTGCTGATAGTGTAAAGATAAGTTTATTAAAATATATTCGTTAATGCCAACCAAAAACTAAAATAACGGGTGTTAAAAAACAACTGAGATGCAGCTCAGATCCTGGTCCGAATGCTGCAAATGGACGCTGGATCAAATGCTGATAGTGTATGGTGACCTAAATATGTTGGACCCTCCTATGGTATCCAATTAAATTAATAAGATCAATTAGTAATGATCAGATGTTCCCAAAATGGGTGAACATAAATATTAAATATACGGGTAAGTCAAGTAAACTTCACCTCAGGCACATACTAGAGCTACTGAACACGGGATATGAGTAATAATCACAGTGTATAATGGTGTTCCAAGATCTCAAGGTGATATAATGATAGATAATTACAAACCAATAGAATTAGAGACAGTGGGGCAATTTACCAATGTGCAAGTAATACTTTGTAACTCTGTAGATCGTTGTATGAGCCCTAATTAGTATAGTCAGAGATCGACCAAAAATGTCCCCAGATAAGTTTTTAGTATGAACTTCCAGAGGGGTTAATTCAAAAGGGTTGCTAAACTTAATCAGGGTAGGATAGGAGGAAGATCCCAATTGCCCAAGTTATACTTGGTAACCCTTTAAATTGTTGTGTGAACCTTCGTCGGTATAAACAAAGAATGACCAAAATGTCCCAGATAAGTTCTTAGTATAGTATGGTATGAACTTCCAGAGGGGTTCATTAAAAATGGTTGTCAAACTCGGACAGGGTGGGGTAGGAGGAAGATCCACGATCCTAGTATGATAATGGTGTCAACAGCTTCTGCCTCCTGAATTCCCACTGCAATTTTAACAATCTAAATAGTTCATTATCTTTCAGTCAAGATGAGGTAACTAGACGGAAGCCCATGTGAGCACACAGAGAGACAGTGTGGGCTATTATATTTGCTCGTTTTTTCAAAGAAGCAGGTAGCCGCAACCTTGTAACAGCAGTGTAGTCAAATCCAAAAATGGGTAATAGCTAATTACAGTGGTATCAACTCTAATACCTAGTGAACTTGTGTAAGGAGATGTCTTCTGACCGTGTAGATCATGGCTGCACTTTCCCTTGAGCAGGAACAAGCAGCTGGTCGCCATACGAATGCTGCTGTGTGTCAGTGGTCCCTGTGCGTTCTCGTGGTGAAACTAGACGACGCGCGCATTTTGTGTATCGAAATGCTTTCTCAAGACGCCAGTCAATGAAGGGGAGGTCCCATAGACAAGGGGTGGGTTAAATAGCAGTGTCTCACAATATTATTGGTCCAGATACTCCCTGTATTTGCCACAGTATGTGCTGGTCTCAGTGAGCATTGCCACATATGAAACTAAATATCATAACAATTGCTGTGGTCTCCGCTCAGCTCACTGAGACCAGCACATACTGTGGCAAATACAGGGAGTATCTGGACCAATTAGATGGCGAGACACTGCTATTTAACCCACCCTTGTCTATGGGCCCCCCCCTTTATTAACTGGAGCCTTGAGAAAGCGTTTTGATACGCGAACGCGCGCGTCAGCTAGTTTCACCAGGAGCACACGCAGGTACCGTTGACACATGGCAGCATTCAGTTCGCACAGCGACCAGCAGCCTGTTCCTGTTCTTGCTCAAGGGAGTGTGCAGCCGTGATCTGCATGGTCAGAAGATAATCTCCTTACACATGTTTACTAGGTATTACAGTTGATACCACTGTAATTAGCTATTCCCCATTTTTCATCTTAGGGTATAGCCTACTTTCATTCTAGATAACATGCAGTATATAGCGGATTGAGCCCATTCATGAATATGGGCAACAGGTATACAAACTACCACACCGCCTACTTATTATCAGCGGAGCAAGTTACTGTTGCAGCCGGGCTGAGTCTAATGAAGCTGCAACCGCAGTTTAAAAATAGCGTGGGCGGCGCGTGGCTGTCTTCGGCCGAAAATTAGAACTCCAAAAATTAGAGTGCTAGCCCACTTGGTTCGCAAGTTAGCTTACTTAATTGAAAGGTCTCTATTGTGGTTTTCGTGGTTAACCTTGTTCCCACATCAATAGACTTTCTCCCTTTCAACTCAGGACGCTTACAAGATGAGAGAAACATTTTGACAGAATCCACTTCAGTTTAACTGCAAACCACTTATTCAATTGACCTTGCGGTTGCGAGGTTGAGTGCTTGGAAATTGATATCTATACTTCAAATTGGCCCTCCCATACACAGCCATGCGTCTTCAATCAGAGCTTACAATGCCATCTTGTGTCTGAAAACCAACAGTACAGTTTGTATATATCCCTACTACTCCAGCCAGGGAATGGGCTTGCAAAATGGGGACTGTAAAGGTGGTGCAGGGGAAAACACATCAGGGTAATGCACATACATTTAACCCCTTCACTCCCAATGCGATTGAGGGTTAATCAGCCAGGTTAAATGCCTTTATTAATGGCCTGATTATCTCTCTCATCACCACAGTTGCTTCTTATGTTTATTGATGTAACTCATTATTTAATTGTGTGGTAATCCACTTAATTGATTTGTTGACAAATTAAGCATTCTCAGAAGCTGCACTACACCAGTGACTACTTAGAGCACATTCTCCTCTCCTATATACCTACAGTAGTAACACCATTTTGCAAGGGCGATCTGCATATCAGACCCCTTCTGGATAATTGATTCAATTAAGCTCAATTATCTGTCTTTACATTATTGATCATGAGTGCCACATGCACTCAACATCATTAGTGTGTGTCTATTGTCTGTTAATTTTAATCACCTTTATTTTAGTATTTATGATCATTAAAGATTCATTTTAAATTACACACCAAATCATTCAGTAGGGAGTACCAGTGCTACTAGTTGAGTTTATTGTCTCCTACAGTTTATATCAGTTAACCTACCTCCCTTATCCTCCTCCTCTTCTCTAATTACAAAGCTTTAGCGGGGTACCCCTATTGTAATCTGAGTTGAATGGTAGCCTTTTACACTATAGTGCTATGGATGTCCCACTGGAACATGTCACCTGGAGTAATAATAGCTGATACATATATGTTGTATGTAACCCCCTTTTCCTGTGTCTAAGGGAATTACGTGTGCTGCCATTACCTGTGGCTCACAGAAGGTCTGAACCTCCGCAGCTGGGAGCCTGGGGTGAGCTCTCGTTCTCTTCGGTGCAGAGCCTCCACCTGAGAGGGATACCAGCGCAGTGTGATAACCCCTTTCAGGACCACTTACAATGATACACACACCAGTATCCAACAATTGGTTTACTAACAATAGAATAACGATACCATACAATATAACAAACACAATACAATAACAAGAACACAGGGTGAGTGTCCCCCAAATTACCTAGGGTGCGTGGCACCAATACCCCTTGTGTCCTCCCCCAATGAGAGTCAGTCCCACCCATGTGTAGGGAGTAGTGCTACTCATGTGGACCGTTGGTGCACTTTACCTCCCTGGGCACTCCTGTACCCAGGTACCACTGAATGAGCAAAAAGGATCCATCTGGTCCCACGACATCTGCTGAATCCTCTCTCTCTGGTCCGCATAGGCGTCAACCTCTTGAGGGAGCTCCAGCTGTAGGGTGTCCCCTCCCAATGTCTATAGTTGCCTGTTGTCTGATCCCAAACCGCAGGCTGCAGCTCACCACATGGAATCTCTTCACTGGTGCTACACCTGACACTATAAGGCTAAAGGGTAGCGTCCCTGTCTGGGGTCTTCCATATAGCAGCCACAATCTAGAAGGGGAATTACGACCTAGCTGGGACCTAGGGACAAACCTAGTCCTAGTCCAGGGGAGCACTGCTCCCTGGACACTACCTTTACAGTTCTGTCCTTCTTCCAACTGCCAGTAACGGCAAACAACTGCCTCAAACTGCCTGTAACTGCCAAACTATGTCAATATTCTACCTGCATGTCCCTCAGGCTCCTGGGACATGTAGTCCCTTTTGGGGCCTCTCCTAAGATGGCCGCCGCAACTCTGGGGACAGCACATGCGCAAAGACTCCACTGCGCATGTGCGAACTTAAAATGTCCACCGCAACTTCTTGCCTTTGCGCATGAGCATGGCTGCATTGCGCATGCGTGAACTACAAGATGGCGGGCCCCTGCTTGCCAGGTATGCCACGGGGCTCCACCGCTCCCATATATCGAAGCAGTCCCCCTCCCCAGCACCAAGAGGGGACACGGCTACATGTAAATATGACATTTGCTAAACAATTCACAATTGTGAGGGTACAAAGGTCAGATAGCCATGTGTCTCTCAAATGTAGCATTAACCGAATCAAAAATAATCTTTTTGCCTACGACAAAGTTACCCGAAAGTGATGAGGTGGGTCACAATATTCTAGGAATTACAAGGATAAAGTTATAAATTAGGAGCAGGGTAGTTAGGGTCACAGTTCTAAGGTCAGGGCAAAGGAAAGGCAAACAGGGTCCAGGTTCCAGCAGAAGTTGAGCACGGCAAAGCGAAACAACACATATTGGGGTCCAGGTAAGAGATAACTTGCTTGTGCCAAGGACTGATCATGTTGGCAATTATTCATATGCCTAGACCTACATGTGCATTTACAGTATATTCAGAAACATGATTTAATCGAAGTTTAAGCACCAAATGTCCCACAGTGTATTGTAGGTGACATCAGCACTGAAGGGATAGATAAACTAGAGCCATTTCACATTGCAATACAGAACTCTTGTATCCATACCAATGACAAAAGAGTGTCCTTGTAGGTTTTGATACATTTTCTGAGTAAACAATGTGCCCTTTTGACAGTTCTGAAAAAAATAAAACTATAGTATTGAGAAAATAGATATAGATCATCTACAGTATGTAAAATTACACTTTCTGTCAGTATCACAATTTGTCAAAGATTTCTCATATGTATATAAACAGTTATTACAATAATAATTATAATAACGCCATATAGCAGCGTTTTGCATATTTTTAGTATCCAAATGAAATGATTTTATCATATTAAAGGTTTGTAAACAAAACACACATAGCCACACAATTGCAGAAACTTTGTGCATTCTGATAATAACATAAAAAAAAGAAAAAGCTATCTGGCGTTAAACAAAATGGTAATAGCATGTAGCCACATAAAAATAATAATAGGCAGTCCAAAGACTTCTGGGACACCTGCTGAAAGTGTTTATTGTCATTGCTAGGAGCAATTGCAGATGAGCGCTACCTTGTATGCATAAATATTGATAATTTACTTCTTCTAGATCACTGTGGAATTCTCTCTGTGTTAAAAATTCAACCTTGCCACAAGCACTTGGATACAGACGTTTTTACTGGAGTTGTTTTTTGTTGTTGTTTTCAGGTAGATCCATCTATATGCATTAAGGTTAAAATCATTGTTGATATTATTTACGTTGTTTCGTTTTACATATTGCAGGATTTTTTAAACTCTTCTGTTATTGTTGTATTAATTAATGTCATGGTAAATATGAATAAAGTGTCTTTCTCCGTATAAAATGCCAATGCTATATAATATACTGTATTTGTAGAAAAAAATGGTATGTGATAATATTTGTGGGGTTTAGCTGATACTTTTATATGTGTAGCGCAGTTTTCCCCACCCTATGGAAGATACAGTATGGTGGCTACTGTGTGTGTGTTATCTGTGGCTCACAAGAGGCATGAATCTCCGCTGCTGGGAGCCTGTGGTGTACCTGATCAGTCTGATGCAAGCGCCTCCACCTGCGTGGGATCCTAACAGTGTTGAATAACCCCGTCACGGGACAAAGTACTCAGTAATACGCACCAGGATATGGTATAACGATATTTACTAAACACAAACTGATAATGCACATACAGTATACTACACAACCACACAGTATAATACGTTATGCAATAGTCCCACACAGTATTCCCACAGTAGTTGGGTGCAGGGGCACCAATGTCCTTGTGTACAGCCTATAATAGGCACTCCCATATGAAGTGTATGCGAGAGCGCTGCCCACATCTAACGTGTGTAAAGTTGGTGCATTTGTTGATACCTGACGGGTACTCCCGCATCCGGTAGTGCCAACTGAAGACAAGGAACCATCCAGTCCTACGCCGTCATCGTCAGCGATGAGTCCGACTCCACGTGGGGTGGTGTCCAGCAGGAGTGTCCCACCATTATAGTCTCTCTCTGTGCATGGTGATCTGATCCCAGACCACCTGATGCCAGATTGCAGCCATGCCCTAGCTGTGTCCCTCATGCTTATGCTATCTACTGGGATGGTCCTTGCAGCAGCCACAAGCTAAACAAAGAGTCGGGGCCTAAGGGGGTCTCTGGACAAGTGCAGGGGTCACAGATGCCCAGCACACAGACCCTACCCTATGCTTCTCCCAGCTCCGACTGGCGTGGTCTCCTCTGTCCACCAAATGTATCCGTTTCTGCAGGTGAATGCTGCAGCCCTATTGGCTTTGGGGTGTCATGTGTTTCCCAGTCCCAGGGGCTGCTGCGAGTTGTAGTTCCCCATGCGGAGCTATATAGTAATGGCCACTGCTATTGATGAGCCTCTGCGCATGCGCTGGGAGTACAAACATGGCCGCCGAGTTCTTCTGTGCATGCACACCATATCGCACATGTGCGGCTGCACTGAAGATGGCGGCGCCCAGCAAAGGGAGCCGCCGGGAGCCTCCGGCAACTCCGTCACCTGCCGCAACCTTCCTGCACCTGCCGAGCGCACCCTGCCCGTCCGCAGCAACATTGGGAGGTAGAGGAACTACGGAGGCCATGGGGATGCCCAAAGGGGAGACCAGGCCACATTCTCTCCCTGGTGAAAAGACCAACGACTCTGCTTGGGAACACTGTAACACATATAACCTTAACCACAACAAAGAAGTTATATAATAAAAATGCAGTGCCATATGTACAACTTAACACATTGAATCGGCTTTACATCAAGTTATACATCTGGGTAAACATCACTATGACAGACTTGATTTTGCTGCGAGACCACTGCTGAGCCTCATAGTGGGGTGCCCCAAAAGAATCATAGGCTACCTGGTTGGGAGGGTACCTAACCCGTTGGCTTCGGCGAAGCCCTTCGTTAACTCCCTCTAGGGAGTAGTGATCGTACTCGAGGCTCAGTCTCTCTCATCGGTGGTAATTCAGTCTCTGTAATGTCTCTGTGAGGTATTGTAACAGGGGACTTATCCCTGTTCAGTAATGTGCCTTTAATCTAGCAGTGTGGTAGTTAATTACTAAGCACCACCTGCCTGATTAGATTGTTTACAAAAAGCCTGCCTTTGAGACAGGAAGTGACTCCTTAGCTCTGACTGAGAGTTGACCTTTGGAGCTGACCGGTCTTGAGCTCTGCACAGCAGAGCTGATTTCAAGACACAGGGAAAACTACTACACATGAAGCTGAACCAGGAAGTGAGAAGATTTTCCCTCCAAGAAACAGATAAGACTTTTATTCTTAAGAGACTGCTTATATCTGCTTATTTTCATGCTATATGTTTTGGGGCTGCGAGACATGCTTAACTAACGGAGATGTGAACTAATTGCATAGGATTTCACTAGAAATACTCCCAAGTGAATGGAAGCTTTGTTCCCCCCGCCCCTGTGTTTGGATAATTTCCTGATGAAAAAGAACATGCACAATAAAGCCTTATTATAATTTCACATTATAAAGCCTCCTAATTGTGTACCTCTGTGAACGTCCGTCTACATATGGTGTCCGAAGTGGGACAAGAGGTGTCCTTGTAGTTAAAAAGGACCGGAGATTTTTATGTGAAATTTTTTTTTATGCTTTTTGCCTACAAACAGTCTGAGGAAAAAAAAAAAAAACCTCATGCAGCAGAGATCAGAGTTAAAGGGACACACCACTGAAACTTACACTGCATTGAAACTTACAAAACCACAGATGGACTCTTTGCCCCAATCCCAAGAGGAGAGAGACTGCTGAAGCAGCTAAAACTTTATTTGCCTATCACAAAGCTTAATATGGTCATTGAAATAGGGGTTTTGCCTTCCAGCCATAGTCAGGGTTCAAGAAGTGAGTCAGCCCTTAAAAGGGATAGGTGTTTGTTGTTTTCAAAAGTTTCGCTGAAGCAGTGAATGCAGATGGTAACCCACAAGTGGTATTGATTTTGCAAATAAAGGTTGCCACACCGCATAGGGTTACCAGCTGTGAATGGAGTATATGCAGAAAAGTGTGAAAATTGATACAAGACTGTGCTGAAGCAGGGGAATTTTTAGCAAACAAATGCTGAGTGTAAAATTGCCCTATAAAGGAAAAGGTTTTTCAAAGCCAATTGCTGAGTGTTGAGTCCACTGCAAATAATGTTTTTTTTTCTGCAAGTAAAAAAGTATGCCTATTATCTTGGGAGCAAAACAGACACCCAAAGTGTGAAGTGTGAATGCCATAATACCCAAAGATGAGACGGAAAATTTCTGAACTCAGGCAGAAAACCAAATTCTGTTGCTGAAGCGGAGGGTTTGCACCTAGCAAGTAAATGGTGTATAGCAAATAGACTTTTTTACCTAGCAACTGCACATCTTATATACCTGATAAAAGAAAATGCATGCACAGTACTGATGATATTGAAAAAAAAAATTACCCAAGAAAGAAAAGTCTACATAGATGCCTGTGAGAGCTACGACCTCTACAAGCAAAATATGCCCATCTGTAGGACTACCACAATTGGGGGTTCTAGCAAATTCAGTGGCAACAGCTGCAATAGCGCCTCCTGAGGTCAGGAAGAAAATTACACCTGATAGCCTAAAAATGGAGGACAAGATGCAGCGTTCCTGTAATGAACCCTACCCCACGGAAGAGTGGCCCTTCCAGTCCAATAAAGAGGAAGACATCTCTTATGGGGAACCCGAACCAAGTCACACCCACAAAACACCCCAAGAATGGTAGGGGTGCCTGAACTCGGCACGAACAGAAAAGACCGCTCCCTTTGATGACGAATATGATCAGCAGGAGACAGAGCGGGAGCAGTGGATCACCAAATATTTCTGTCAGCTAAAGCAGCTGCAAGAAAAGCCTGGCGTATATAATGAAGCTGCTTAAAATTTCAAATGAAGATAGAGACCCCAATATCCCCGAAGGGACGGTGTCATCCAAATCAAAAAGGCGGAAAAAGAAAAGCGGTTCTTCACTTAGCGTGGAAGGAACAGACATGTCCGCAGATCCTGTGGAGGAAAAGGGGGACCGAGTTGCCCTGCAGCCTAGAGAAATGGAGAGAATTTGTCCCGCGGGTAACTGAATATCCAGAGGGCCCAAGGCAGAAGTCGTGTACTCCAAAGAAGTGTCTGTCCGGTGCCAACAGTGAGGAACCCTCGGCCAACCATCCCAGGGAAGCGGAGTTGGAGCCAGTGAGTGACGATCCCTTGACCAGCCCTGAAGATGCACTGCAAGCTGCCAGGCATGACTGTGATCTACTCTGTGAAGAATTGGAAAGGGAGAGAAAAAATAATGCTGAGCTACAGAAGACTGTGCTCGCAATTTACTCTGCGGCCAAGACCGAATTGGAGGATCTCAAGACTGAGCTAGATACTGCAAAGGCTACTATTTCCACCATGGAGGAAAAGCAGAGCCAATCTGATAAAATGGTGGCTACGCTAAAGCGGAAGTATGAGGAGGCACTGAAGCAGATGACAGTCTTCCAGCAAGAGGTTCACACTCTTCGCAGAGAGCTGAATGCCTCACAACAGGAGGTCAACAGTGTCCGGATAGAGGAGGACGTATCTCAGAAAGAGGTTCAGACACTCCGCAGAGCACTGGATGCCTCACATCATGAGACCAACAGCTGCCGCACAGACCTGGAAGTTTCCAGAAAGGAACTACACAGTCTCACTGAGGAGCTGGACATTGCTAAAGAAACTATTGGTAATCTTGAAACATATCTCAAAGTCTCTCAGAAGGAGCTTCAGACCCTCAACCTAGAGAAGGAAGTCTCACGCATGAGATTATAATTCTCAAAGCAGATGTGCGTAAATGGAAGGAGGACGGCAAAGAGGCCCTGAAGAATACAGAGACTGATAAAGGAGAAAATTCAAGATTAAAAAGAGAAAACTTAAAACTGAAAGAAGAAAATTTTCAGTTAACAGAAGAAGTCAAGGAAAAGTTTGACGCAGAACACCGACTGCAGAACCAACTGCAAGGTCTGCGTACACACCTCAAGTATGCTGAGGAGAAGCAGCAAACGCTACAGGAAGAAAAACTGCAGGCTGCTAAAGAGGTACAAGCGCTGCACGAACGTCTGAATACCCAGTACATCCCCACAGAGCAGTATGAGGAGCTAAAGGCCACGCTGCATGTCTTCAGAGCATTGTTGGAAGCGGAGCTTCGATACCAGGTGACTCTGTATGAGAGGGAGCGTAAGAAGGCTCCGAAACTGGAGCAAGAGCTGGAGAGACAGAGAGACTGTTCCATTCCCAAGGAGAAAACAGACGCAGCGGCAACCTTGACGACAAAAATTACAGAGCTCCAGAATATGAAGGAGACTCTGATACAGATTCCTCCAATACGGAAAAAGGTATTGGCTCTGCCCAAGCACCAGTATCCCACAGTAACTAATGCCCGTAAGGACAAGGGTACAGTGAGAGTTGGGGACTCCATGCACCTTCAAAACAAAATTACGAAGATTGAGCCACCAAAGAAAGCACTAGTCAAACCTACAGCTGCCCAACAGGCAACAAACAGAGATAGGAGTGCAGAATCAAAGCCAGAAGAATCCTTAGCTGAAGAAGCTGAACTGACGACTCCGTGGTGTGGAGAAGCTGCAGAAAGACCACTTCAAGAGCAGAAAACTCTAAGGGCTAGTCCTAACTGCTCTACAACTGTTGCCATACACTTTGTCTACCAAAAGAGGAGTGCCCGACGCAACAGAAATCTCAAGACCGCGCACGCGATAAAAAGACTTTACATGTAAAAAGTCCTCCTCGAGCGACTGAGGAGTGCTGATCTCAAGCATCTTCGGGAGGAGACAAAAATAAACTGGAGAAAGGGCTCCAATCCCAGCGGGACAGAGGGTTCTCTTCCTCCATCCACTCTCATTCAAGTCACAGAGATATCTAGAATGAGAGTGGAAGGATGGGCTTTGGCCGTGGTAAGCCCGAGCTTCCCACAAACAGGGGAGGTATGTAACAGGGGACTTATCCGTGTTCAGTAATGTGCCTTTAATCTAGCAGTGTGGTAGTTAATTACTAAACACCACCTGCCTGATTAGATTGTTTACAAAAAGCCTGCCTTTGAGACAGGAAGTGACTCCTTAGCTCTGACTGAGAGCTGACCTTTGGAGCTGACTGGTCTTGAGCTCTGCACAGCAGAGCTGATTTCAAGACACAGGGAAAACTACTACACCTGAAGCTGAACCAGGAAGTGAGAAGATTTTCCCTCCAAGAAACAGATAAGACTTTAATTCTTAAGAGACTGCTTATCTGCTTATTTTCATGCTATATGTTTTGGGGCTGCGAGACATGCTTAACTAATGGAGATGTGAATAATTGCATAGGATTTCACTAGAAATACTCCCAAGTGAATGGAAGCTTTGTTCCCCCCCCCTGTGTTTGGATAATTTCCTGATGAAAAGGAACAGGCACAATAAAGCCTTATTATAATTTCACATTATAAAGCCTCCTAATTGTGTACCTCTGTGAACGTCCGTCTACAGGTATAAAGCAGGAACTTCTGGGGTCCAGAGGAGGGCTCATTGGAGCCACCGGAGTAGGTGTCTGTGAACCGGGCCCATTACCCGGATCTCCTTCGGGAAGTGCCCCTTGATTTTGATCTAAACTACTAGAGGGTCTTTCCATCGGATCCTCAGTGGTGTCAGTTACTATCTCTGAATTTTCTTCAGCTTTCTCTGGCTCACCGGCCAATGGTGTCGCCTCTACTTCTGGATCCCCATCCCCCATTTGCGGGATAGGCAGGAGATGATTGCGGTGACAGACCTTTACCCGGCCATCTGTGCCTTTTATGCGGTAGACCGGGAAGCACAGCATCTCTGATTCAACCTTGATTCCCTGTCGTGCCAAGGGTCAGCAAGTTTGTGTTTGCCGGGGACTCCTAAATTGTTAAGGAGCACAGCGTTTCCAGAACGTATTTCCCGATGAAGAAACTTATGTTCATTGCACCGTTTGTTACCAGCATTCAGATGAACCGATGCCTTCTCAGCTAATTGATAGGCTCATTGCAGGCTTTCTTGGAGCCACTGGACATACTTGAAATGCTTCCTGTTGGGTACCCCATCGGTTGATACCCTCAGACCTATGTCTACCGGAAGCCGTGCTTCTAACCAGAACATTAAGAAGTAGGGAGGGAACCCCGTAGCTTTCTGGCGGGTGCAGTTGTAGGCGTGTACAAGAGACTCCACATGCTTACGCCACTCATTCTTCTGCGAGCCTTTCAGGGTGCTGGGCATATCGAGGAGGGTCCGGTTGAACCTCTCCAGCAGAGCATCTCCCTCTGGATGGTAAGGGGTCGTTCGGGACTTGGCGATGTTGAGCAATTTCAACAATTCCCTGATGAGTTAACTTTCAAAGTCCCATCCTTGATCTGAATGTAGGTGATTGGGTAGGTCATTGTGTATAAAGTACAGCTCCCATAGAATCTTCGCCACCGTGATGGCCTTCTGGTCTTTGGTAGGGAAGGCTTTGGCATAGTGGGAGATAACTAGCATGTCCATCCATACCAGGTCCAGGTTACTTGAGCTCTTCAGTTGAGCCATTGGAGCAGCTCTGGTAGGAAGGGTCTTTCATTGAATTCAACGTGAGCATCGGCGGCAGTGGCGTTCTACTAACTCTCGCATCCGTGGCCAGAAGAACCGGTCTCGTATCAAACCGAATGTCTTGTCTACTGCAAGATGCCCATGGTCATGTAGCGAGTGCAGGACCATGTGTTGTAGGTTCTTGGGTAGAACCAGCTGAATTCTATCTGGTGGTTATGGTATTGAACAACAATAGGGTAGACCCTTGTCCATTTCGATAACTGTCCATTTCCCGCATTAGTACTGCGACCATGTCGCTGGGAACACATTTCAGCAATGAAGGCTTGTTTTGCTGGATGGCTTGGCGGATAATTACAGCCACTGGATTCCTTATCTGGTATTGTACCAGATCCTTCCAGGCGATCTTGTCTGGGGTGATATTCATTCCCTCTGGGTTACAATAGGCAACAGGAATAGCCTTGGATTGGCATCCCAATGAATCCGTGACCCTCACTTCGGAGAAGGCCGCTTTATCTTCCACGATGGCCGAGGTTGTGCACATAGACCGCATCCCTGTTCCAGGGATTTCTTCCCTGAGTTCATCATCTAGGGTGGTACTCAATCCCGGTCTTCTGGATAGAGCATCAGCTCTGATGTTCAAGGGCCCTGGCTTGTACTTCAACGTGAACCGGTAGTTCAAGAGGGCCGCCAGCTACCTGTGGCATCTAATTTGGTGGACGTCAATATGAACGTCAACAGATTGTTGTCTGTTCGCACCTCGAAGTTGACTATATACAGGTATTCATGGAGTTTGTCCATGATTGCTCATTCGAGAGCAAGGAATTCCAACTTGTGGACGGGATAATTCTGCTCACTGGGGGTTAAACTGTGGCTGACATAGGCCACAGGTCGGAGGCACTGAAGTTGGAGGAGCCCTGCAAAGGGAGCCGCTGGGAGCCTCCGGCGACTCAGTCACATGCCACAACCTCCCTGCACATGCCGAGTGCACCCTGGCCCTCCGCAGCCACATCATGAGATAGGGGAATCACGGGGGCCATGGTGATGCCCAAAGTAGGATACCTAGATCCCCTGATGAAGTTGCCTGTTACCGTGATGTAACACGTAGGGTTGTGCTGTGGCACTGTGGCATAATATTAGGAGCCAGGCAGAATCACCAGAATCACCAGTACGAGAGCAACAGGGCCGTGGCAGCTGAAAGAGCCTCCGTGAGTCTCTAGGAGGGTAAAACAATGTGGACGCGCGCTCCCTGATTGTGTCCTGAGTCAGAAGCAGAAGTAGCTACAAGGCATACACAGCTACACATGCTGCCCTTGAGCTCCAGCGTGGGACCGACGGTGACATCTGCTAAGTGTTTCTATCACAGTTTCTATGCGCATTATCCATTTTTCTCTTGTGAGTGGCAGTGATCTACTTTAATAGTGTTATTAAACTTGTTGTTACAATATTATGCTATGGGAACCGCACTTTCCTTTTTTGTATTGTAGTTGTGGAGGAAGGAGGTTGTTCCTGAGGATAGCTGCCGGCGTTTCAGCAATTATTTTTATTTATCTACTGTGACATAGTCACAGGACAATGGGCAGCTTTCTGCCTAAATTTATAGAAGTGCAGACTTATTAAAGAAGTGACACATTCCACAGTTTCACAGCTGCTGTGACTGTGGGATAGAAACTCCAGGCCACAGTTTACAATTGGTCTAGTTCTCCCTCATCTGCTCTCCTAATTAAGGAACAGGTATTTATTGCAGTTAGTTTGGCTGCTTCAGCCTCTCTCTCACCTAGAGCCTGGAGGCTGGGGGTATCGCAGATCCCCTGCATCCAGTTCGGGGAGGACGCCCCCTTCAGCATTACTTACTTACTTACTGCAGCATCTGAGGATCTAAAGGGACATCTGTCCAAAAGAACTAAGATAAGCAAAACCCTTATTATTGTATGCAGAGACTGTGTTACACTGTGGCATATGCCAGGGCATGTTTTTGGCATGGGAACCAGCTTAGCTGGCCATCCAGTTAGCAAGGGCTAAAGCTATGGTGTAGTCAGTTTTACCTAAAGGGACTAGGTGTTATTTTTATGTGTTGTTTTGATTTAAAGTGACAGTGTTTAAATATGTGTAGTGTCACTAATGGAGAAATAAACCACTGAATGTTGAGGGCTGAGTGCCCTTTGTGTGTATACATGTGTTTGTCCCCCTTTTATGCAAAACAACCCCTAGAAGACTGTGTCAGTAAGAGCCTGGGCAAGCGGCAGCGCTACATAAAGGGAGCAGTTTGCCACACTACCAATATATATATTTTTTTCTTTTTTCGGCATTTTCTGGTATTGGGTTTTTTTTTCTTTTGTGTCCATCCATCCCATCCCTTTCTCCATAGTCTACCCTTCCTTGTCTTATATGTTAGTCTGTTTGTTTTATGTTGTTGCACTTTTCCATAATCCATTAGGATTTTTATATCTTTGCTCAGTATTCATTTATTTTGTTGCTTATTATACCTCTCTCATCATCATTATATTATTATCATTTTAAACATTTAACTAGGCATATACATACACATATATATATATATATTGTGACAGAAACCAGGGGATGGTAATAAATTCCGTATATAGGGCTCCCAGGATACTAGACAGTTTCTATCCTGTTTGGCCTGGGAGTGCAGCCTTATAATACATACACTCCATCCCACAGTTTGGCAAGCGCTGGAACTGAGGGATGAGAGATCCAGACCAGAGTTTGTCTGCTGCCTGATTTCTGTCTCCTGTCATGCTAATTAGGAATCAGGTATGAAAGACTGATTTCCTGTTTGCTCTGGTCTCCCCACAAGAGCCAGGAGGCTGGAAGGCTGCTGAACTACAGAGGGGAGAAGCCTCTTCCCCAAACAGGTTCAATCTTTCTGTTCATTTGTGTAAGACTGCAAAAGTACCATGTTTTGATGTTGGAAGTGGAAAAGCCACTTCCAACCCTGAGTCAGGGATATCTAAGTTAAGTTATCGCTCAGGTGAGCAGCTTTTGTTTTGATCTGTTTTCTGTTGTATGCACGGTGGCAGTCTCAGTGCCTGGGACTGAATAAACCAGGCATAGCCTGTTTAAAGGAACAGTACGTGACGCCTCATCATTTAACCTACCCTAAAAGACCGTGTTCTAAACAGTCCCGGACAAACGACGGAGCCCCGGAGTAAGCCGTTTGTCACATATGGTGGAGAATGCGGGCAGAGCACTAGGGGGTCTGCGGGTTGAAGAACTTTGAAAAAAAAAAAAAAAAAGTTTTTTTCATCCTCTGCAAACAAGATGGAAGACGTGGTGGGTGCGCTGGTACGCAATGTCGCTGCCCAGAAAGACGCGAATGAAACCCAGCAACAGCTGTTAATAGCCCAGCAAGAAACTAATGCAAACCAGCAGCAGACGAATGCAGCCCATCAACAGCTGCTAATAGCCCAGCAAGAGATTAATGCCAACCAGCAACAGGCGAATGCCAACCAGCAACAGGCGAATGCAAACCAGCAACAGACGAATGAAGCCCTGCAAAACGCGAATGCAAACCAGCAAGAGACAAACCGCTTGCTGAGAGAGGAGCAACAGCGGTTCGCTCAGGGCTTACAGCAGGAACTCGAGATCCTGAGGGGGACTATCAGTAACCTTCCACTGGCAGCGGCAGCCCCAGTTCCGAAAATGACCAGGGCAAGCCACTACCTTCAGAAGATGGGACCCTCGGATGATGTGGAAGCCTATCTTCTCACGTTTGAACGCACGGCACAGAGAGAGGGATGGCCAGAAGCTGAGTGGGCTGGTCTAATCGCACCCTTCCTAAGCGGCGAACCCCAGAAGGCTTACTTTGATCTAGAGCCAGCCGAAGCTAACGTCTATGCAAAATTGAAGTTCGAGATCCTCGCCCGCCTCGGCGTAACCACGGCTGTTCGCGCCCAAAGGTTTCACGCATGGTCCTTCACGATGGATAAAGCCACCCGAAGCCAGATGTATGACCTCATCCACCTCGCCCGGAAGTGGCTACAACCCGAGATCAACTCAGCCAGCCACATCGTGGAACGGTTGGTCATGGACCAGTTCTTGAGGAAACTTCCCTCTGCCTTACGCCGTTGGGTCAGTCGGAGTGACCCCCACAATGCGGATGAGCTTGTGGCCCTCGTAGAAAGGTACAATGCAGCAGAAGAGCACCCGCAACCCACAGTCGTGGAGCAACCCCACTACCCGAGGTTCCAGGACTCTTCCAGAGACGGTAAAAGGGTACCGGGGTTAAGGGGCGCTGAAGAGCGGCGACCACCTTCACGCAGCACCAGCAACAGTGGTTCGCACACTAAGGGCAATAGCCAACATGGGGAGCCGGGAAAAGGCTCTAAGTGGGACACAGACTATGTACCTAAATGTGTAAATTGTCATGAGAGGGGCCACACAGCAAAAATCTGCCCACTAAATTATGAGCCCATGCAATGCAACAGCGTGGAACCTTATTCGCTGTTGTCCCAATGTATGGGCCCTAGCCCAGAGGACCCCTTGAATAACCATCTGTGGGCATTTGTAAAGGTTAATGGTAAGAGGGTTCGGGCACTTCTTGACTCTGGGAGCATGGTCACACTAGTGTCCGAATACCTCTTGCCCATTAAGAAGAAACAGGGAAACAGTTCACAAAGAGTGGCAATTTGTTGTATACATGGGGATAATCATGAATATTCCACTGTTGATGTTTTTTTTGAAACAGAGTTTGGTTCTTTAGATTTCAAGGTGGGTATTGTACCCAAACTGGCACATGATGTGTTAATAGGGACCGACTTTCCCCATTTTCTAAAAATGTGGTCCCCCGCTCAGAATAGCGCCCAGAGTTCAATAGCGGACCATAACGAAGTATTAGAAGAAACAAATCCTTTCCCTTTTTCAGAAATGGAGGTTGACGAGGGCCCAAATAAGAAGGGGGAAAAGGAGGAGTGCTGTAAAATTCCCTTCCCCATCACTACTTTGGTAGGGAATACCCCAAATCAAGATGTTGAGCAGACACTTACCACCCCAGAACCGGATAAGACCCTCGCTGACCTAGAGGTCAGTCCTGGGAGTTTTAAGAAGGCCCAGTGGGAGGACCCCACATTAGCGGTAGCAAGGGGAAATATACGGGACCAGAATAGTACTCCTGGCCAACCAGATAGGTCACTTGCTTACCCCTACTTCGAGGTAGAGAACGACCTAGTTTATCGGGTTGATAAAAGGAAATCAGTTACAACTAAACAGTTGTTGGTACCACGGACATTCCGTAACGTAGTATTACACCTCGCACATAGTCATCCATTGGGGGGACACCTAGGGGTGGAAAAGACAAAAGAAAAGGTTCTCCGAAGCTTCTATTGGCCTGGGGTTCTGGCAGAAATTACGAATTATTGTTCCTCATGCCCAGAATGTCAGATCACCGCCCCGTTCAAGGCGTACCGCAGCCCATTGGTACCCCTTCCCATAATAGAGGTACCATTTGACCGGATTGCTATGGATCTAGTAGGACCCCTAATAAAGTCTGCTAGGGGACATCAGCATATATTGGTAATATTAGATTATGCCACCCGATATCCGGAGGCAGTTCCCCTACGTAGCACCTCAGCTAAAAACATAGCAAAAGAGTTAGTAGTTCTGTTTTCCCGGGTCGGGATTCCTAAAGAGATTCTATCTGACCAGGGAACACCATTTATGTCCCAAGTAACGAAAGAGCTATGTAAACTCCTAAAAATCAAGCATCTCAGAACCTCAGTCTATCATCCACAAACAGATGGTTTAGTGGAAAGGTTCAATAAAACCTTAAAGAGCATGTTACGGCGGGCGGTTGATAAAGATGGGAAAAACTGGGATTGTTTGTTACCGTACCTGTTATTTGCCATTAG
Organism: Ascaphus truei; assembly: GCF_040206685.1. Classification (NCBI taxonomy): domain Eukaryota; kingdom Metazoa; phylum Chordata; class Amphibia; order Anura; family Ascaphidae; genus Ascaphus; species Ascaphus truei. The sequence continues at coordinate 303,182,161 of NC_134485.1, read as the reverse complement.
GGAAGTTCCCCAATCATCCACAGGCTTCTCCCCGTTTGAACTATTGTATGGCCGACACCCAAGGGGCTTACTGGATATAGCCAAAGAGACTTGGGAACACGAGGTTACCCCTTACAGAAGTGTAATAGAGCATGTTGCCCAGATGCAGGACCGCATTGCTGCAGTCCTACCCATAGTGAGGGAACACATGGAGAAAGCTCAAGAAGCACAGAGGAATACATATAATAAGGGTGCTAGGGTCAGAATTTTTTCTCCAGGTGATAGGGTACTAGTTCTGGTTCCCACCGTGGAGAGTAAATTCCTTGCTAAATGGCATGGGCCATATGAGGTCTTGGAAAGAGTGGGAGAAGTAAATTATAAGGTAAGACAGCCAGGTAGGAGGAAACCTGAGCAAATTTACCATATAAACCTACTCAAGCCCTGGAAAGATAGAGAAGTCTTGTTAACCCTAGTACCCCCAGGTCCGTCAGAGAATCAAGAAACTGACCCAGAGGTTAGCATAGCTGAAACCCTGTCTGTTCATCAGAAACGAGAGGTTCAGAATTTAGTGAAAAGAAACAAAGAAATCTTCTCTATACGGCCAGGTAGAACTAGCGTAATTGAACATGACCTAGTCTCTGAACCGGGGGTCCGAGTTAACCTTAAACCGTACCGAATCCCAGAGGCCAAAAGAAAGGCTATAAGTTTAGAGGTTAAAAAAATGCTAAAACTAGGTGTAATTGAGGAATCCCAAAGTGGGTGGAACAGCCCTATAGTCTTAGTCCCAAAGCCAGATGGTACAACAAGGTTTTGTAATGACTACCGGAAACTAAACGCGGTGTCAAAATTTGATACTTATCCTATGCCCAGGGTAGATGAACTTGTAGAGAGACTGGGCAAAGCCCGATATCTCACAACCCTAGACCTAACAAAAGGGTACTGGCAGGTTCCCCTCACAGAAAGGGCAAAAGAAAAGACAGCCTTCTCAACCCCAGATGGCCTCTTTCAGTATAGGGTGCTGCCTTTTGGCTTACATGGAGCTCCCGCCACATTCCAAAGAATGATGGATAAAATTTTAAAACCACATGCTCGGTATGCTGCCGCCTACCTGGATGATGTGGTAATCCATAGTGAAGATTGGCAATCCCACCTTCCAAAGGTCCAAGCTGTGCTTGACGCAGTCCGGTCTGCTGGACTAACTGCTAACCCCGCAAAATGCACTATTGGTCTGGAGGAGGCCAAGTATCTGGGATATTCTATTGGCAGAGGTTTACTCAAACCCCAAACACTCAAAGTGGAGGCGATACAAAATTGGCCAAGGCCAGTTACAAAAAAACAAGTAAGGACCTTTTTGGGCTTAATTGGGTACTATAGAAGGTTTATTCCCAATTTTGCAACTAAGGCAACCCCACTAACTGACCTCACAAAAGCAAGAGGACTGCTAATGGTAAAGTGGTCCCCCGAAACCGAACAGGCCTTTAGAAGCCTGAAAGAAGCTCTCTGTGCCCAACCAGTGTTGGTCACACCTGACTTCTCCAAAGAGTTCGTAGTCCAAACCGACGCATCTGAGGTAGGGCTGGGGGCGGTACTCTCCCAGGAGTCTCAAGGTGAGGAGCACCCCATCCTTTATTTAAGTAGGAAACTAAATCCCCAGGAGAAAAATTACTCCATAGTAGAGAAAGAGTGTCTCGCAATAAAGTGGGCTGTAGAGACGCTCAAATACTACCTGTTGGGGAGAAAATTCCGGTTGGTCACAGATCATGCACCCCTTACCTGGATGTGTCAAAACAGGGAAAAGAATGCTAGAGTGACCAGGTGGTTCCTAAGCCTACAACCCTTTAAATTTTCTGTGGAACACAGGTCAGGGCACAAACATGGCAATGCTGACGGGTTGTCAAGGATGCACTCCCTAATATCCATGGTCGCTCATCCCTCGAGGTCTGAGCTGGGGGGGAGGATATGTGACAGAAACCAGGGGATGGTAATAAATTCCGTATATAGGGCTCCCAGGATACTAGACAGTTTCTATCCTGTTTGGCCTGGGAGTGCAGCCTTATAATACATACACTCCATCCCACAGTTTGGCAAGCGCTGGAACTGAGGGATGAGAGATCCAGACCAGAGTTTGTCTGCTGCCTGATTTCTGTCTCCTGTCATGCTAATTAGGAATCAGGTATGAAAGACTGATTTCCTGTTTGCTCTGGTCTCCCCACAAGAGCCAGGAGGCTGGAAGGCTGCTGAACTACAGAGGGGAGAAGCCTCTTCCCCAAACAGGTTCAATCTTTCTGTTCATTTGTGTAAGACTGCAAAAGTACCATGTTTTGATGTTGGAAGTGGAAAAGCCACTTCCAACCCTGAGTCAGGGATATCTAAGTTAAGTTATCGCTCAGGTGAGCAGCTTTTGTTTTGATCTGTTTTCTGTTGTATGCACGGTGGCAGTCTCAGTGCCTGGGACTGAATAAACCAGGCATAGCCTGTTTAAAGGAACAGTACGTGACGCCTCATCATTTAACCTACCCTAAAAGACCGTGTTCTAAACAGTCCCGGACAAACGACGGAGCCCCGGAGTAAGCCGTTTGTCACAATATATATATAAAAACAAAAAAGTGTGGCGCCAAAAAATAATACTGTGATATATGTAAGTTAATAAAACTATAATTAATAAATGAATAATTGTGTAAAGTGTATAATGTATATATCTCTTAAACTAGTGTAACCTTTTTTAAATTCTATTCTACCACAACCAATAAAAATTATAATAACAGTGCATAAACGTGCTAATAAAGAAAAAACAGAAAAATCAATAAAAAATCCAACCAGTCTTCAATAATTAGTCCATAATGATGAGGTTTCCGATGTTGATAAAGGGGTCTTTGGGCTGCTCTCACACGGGGTAAACCAACTCCACAGATATCTACAGACAAAAAAAGAGAGAGAGCGCACGCCCCATAGCATAATATTGCATAAAATTTATTAAAAAGGGGGAAGGGGGTGGGGGGTGGGGGGGGTAGGAATCGCACTCACAGGATGCAAATAGTTAAAAGGCAGTTTGTGAATATATCACCACCATCCGGTTCTGGATACTGGAACACGTCTCCGTGGACTCCTTCAGGACTGCCAGACACGATCACCAGGAACCAGATGTATAAGGCTCCGTTCGCTGTCTGTGTATAGTCCAAACTCCAGCTCTCACTTCCGATGGCCGCCGATTGTATTCCCGCGCTTGGTGTAGGCTGATGGCCCTTTGAGAAAGTTACCGGTCAGGTGACGAAATGCGTCAGGGTACTGAGAGCGCGATTACGTCATCACGACGACGCCGCGCACGCGCAGAAGCCTACACCAAGCGCGGGAATACAATCGGCGGCCATCGGAAGTGAGAGCTGGAGTTTGGACTATACACAGACAGCGAACGGAGCCTTATACATCTGGTTCCTGGTGATCGTGTCTGGCAGTCCTGAAGGAGTCCACGGAGACGTGTTCCAGTATCCAGAACCGGATGGTGGTGATATATTCACAAACTGCCTTTTAACTATTTGCATCCTGTGAGTGCGATTCCTACCCCCCCCACCCCCTTCCCCCTTTTTAATAAATTTTATGCAATATTATGCTATGGGGCGTGCGCTCTCTCTCTTTTTTTGTCTCTCTCTATATATATATATATATATATATATATATATATATATATATATATTATATAATACATATATACATATATACATACATACATATATATACATATACATATATATACATATACAGTACATAAACATACACATACAAAAAAGGAGAAACAAAGAAGTGGCTCCTACTGATGACTATACTGACAAAGGATAGTAAAATGTGACTGTGATGAATTAGTAAACCAATAAAATGGGGGAGTACATAAAAACAATTGTAAGTATCAACTAATAAAAATAAAAATAAAACCATCAACTAATATGAAAAATGTGTGTAACAATCTAAAAAATATAAAATATAAAAAAATGTATAAAAATTAGACGATACAAAAAACAGTCCCAGAACACTGTCCTCCAGAGTCTTTGCAGCCTATTTGGGTCTAACACCACTCCCGTGAAGATATCTAAAGGAAAAACAAACAAAAAACAGGCGCACTCATAGTGTAGTAAGGTTACAAATTTATATGGGACTGGAATTAAAACATGAACTGCGCACTCACAAACGGATCAAGTAAAATCGCCTGTATGAGATAATAACTCAATCACACTTGACGGGACGGGACACTTGTCTACGCCGGAGGTTCAGCTGGGTTCCTGCTGCAGTTGTTGGCGATTGAGTTATTATCTCATACAGGCGATTTTACTTGATCCGTTTGTGAGTGCGCAGTTCATGTTTTATTTCCAGTCCCATATAAATTTGTAACCTTACTACACAATGAGTGCGCCTGTTTTTTGTTTGTTTTTCCTTTAGATATATATAGATATAGACCTGAGCTGGAGAGTAGTGACGACGTCGCTCTACGGTGGCCAGCAGGAGCCAAACAAGTGAACTTTGCCCGAACAACGCGTTTCGTATCAGAGGATACTTCGTCAGGTTAGGCCAAACCTGACGTTGTCACTACTCTCCAGCTCTGCAGACCGGATGCGGTCTACAGAGGAGTTTCTTAGTGAAGCGCAGCCCGGACCAGATCAGGAGCACTGCTGTTTTCTTATATGTGAGTGCTTTGCTGTTTGTTATTGCCATTTCATTAAAGTTGATTTTTAACCATCACATCTGGACACTTCTCATCCTGTTACTACCGGGTGCATCCGGAGGAGTTCACTCCCAGCACTATAGAACACAGCCCAACCAGAGAGACGCGATGCCAGTACATCGGTGATAAAGATACCATGTGCGGCACAGATTCACACATGGCCGTGTGAGTCTTTATTATATTTTCTCTTGGTGTAATTCCCCCACCATTTCTGGCTATTCCCTTGTTTGGGTGGACAGTTTTCTGTGTCACTAAGCCAATTGGTCTGTGTACTAATTGCCATTTATTGTGGTTTTATTTCTTATTTCTTATTGTTTCCTTTTCTCTGTTTTGCGCTCCCCTACTCTTCTTCCAATATTCTCTGAGGATCGCTGGGATGAACCTTCTCGGGTAAAGCTGCATATTCCTTGACGGGCAAGTATTATTTTATTTATTTATTGATTATTATTTTTTCTTTTTGATATTTTGATATATTAATGGGGCACACAATAAAACAATATATCAGACACATCATAGTAGAATTCTGAGTGAGCCTTTAGGAGCGCCCTAGTCCCTTTCCACAAGTGATTTATCATCTGTAATACTCATCACTCCTCCACAACAGACTTTTTGGACATTTTTTTATTTGGTATCCTACCATTTTTTATCTTGGATTACCCCTCTAATTGTGTTTTTTTTATCTGTACATTTAGTGCCTGTGTATTTTTTGTGTTTATGTCCAGCAACCAAGCTTTTGTTGTTTTACAATAAATTGTCCCTATATATTTTCGTTTGCTATGTAGGATTGCACTTTTTTTCTTCTATTTCTATTGGATAGGCATATCCTAATTAGAGCTGCATCCTACAGGCACATTATCCTCCTTCATTACTTGATTTGCATTATTATTTAATACATTTGCACATTATTTTTTAACTATAAATTCACCTATTGTGCTAGTTCTAGCGCTGATTTTATTTTTGTATATATATATATATTATATACAGTGGTTGACAAATCACCAAAAAATCTACTCGCCACACAAAAAAATCTACTCGCCACCTAGTACCAAACGTGTGCTGCTTGGGCCAATATTTACTCGCCCGGGGGTTAAATCCACTCGCCCGGGGCGAGCAAATGTATAGGTTTGTCGAACACTGATTATATATATATGTGTGTGTGTGTGTGTGTGTGTGTGTGTGTGTGTGTGTGTGTGTGTGTGTGTGTGTGTGTGTGTGTGTGTGTGTGTGTGTGTAGCCCTGTTTCCCCCACCCCTAAGTGAGATCAGGGGGGTGACTGTAATTAGCTACCGGTGCTGCCCTTTTACCTGTTTGGCTTGCAGGAGCCTAAGCCTCCGCCGCTGGGAGCCTGGGGTGAATCACTATATAAATTGTGCAGCGCCTCCACCTGTGAGAGATCCCAGCAGAGTGGGATCAGCCCCTCACAGGACACTCATACAATGAACCACACAGCTTGGTAAAATAGAAAAGGCTTTACTGGAACATAACATACCTCTTAACGCTCTAATGCAATGACATAACTCTATGGTAATACCTTATCACACTACCAACGTAAGGCACAACTACCCACACACCTCGCAGGGCTATAATCCCACACCCTGTACCCCACACCGTGTCCACAGTACCCCAAAGTCCCAAGTGTTCTGCAACCCACCCTTAGGCGTGATCAGTGCCTGTTTGATACCGGTACTGGTGGTGCACTTGGTGACTGTACCTGCCGGGTGTGTCCACACACGGTATGATGAAACTTCCCAAAGGATCCGCTGATCCCGTGATGAATCTGCCTCCGCGTGGGATGGTGTCCCACCAGACACTCCCACCATGAAGACAGCAGTCTCTTTCCTGAAGAGGTCTGTTCCCAGACCAAACTTGCCAGGTCACGTGTACACAGCTGTGTCCCTGACTATATCTCACTGCTTAAAGGGCAAATTACTAACTGCAAGGGCCTTCCCTACAGCAGCAACGAACTCCTACAATGGCTCAGGGCCTAGCTGGGGGCCTAGTGCACTGGGTCCCTGACCCCTGCACACACAACCTCCCCTGTCTCACTCCCAGCTCCAACTCCTCACACACCACACAACATTGTATCAATTCCCTGCTGCAGAGAATCCTAGAGCCCTGTTGGCTAAGCTCAAACATCTGACTGCCTGCAGCTATGCCTCCTGGAAAGTGTAGTTCCCAAGGAGGCTCCTGCCTATGGAAACTGCATGGGCGCCTCTCTAATGGCCGCCTACCTTTTCCTGTCTGCGCCATCCTAATGGCTGCCGCGCCACTTCCCTGCGCATGCACAACCTCTAGAGGGTCTTCCTGCCTCTCTGCCTCCTCCTGCGCTTGGTCTGCCACCTGCGCAAGCGCGGTCAATTCCAACATGGCGGTGCCAACCAGTGGAGAGCCACCGGAGCCTCCCTGCGCCTCCTGCTGCTGGCTATCTCACAAGACAGAGACAGAGAATCCACTCCAGCAGGAGCAGACACAAGACAGCACTCAAAGGTAAGTAAGAAAACTTGTATTCAAAAATAAACATAGCACAAACATGACCAACGTTTCGATCCTCGTGGGACCTTCCTCCCACGAGGACCGAAACGTTGGTCAAGTTTGTGCTATGTTTTTTTTTTGAATACAAGTTTTCTTACTTACCTTTGAGTGCTGTCTTGTGTCTGCTCCTGCTGGAGTGGATTACTTTTCTCTTACTATTGGTATAGGACATGCACCGCAAACTATTTATGGTATTGGGAGTGCCGGCTGCCCCATTTTGTTTTGCATATATATGTAACCCTGCTTCCCCCCCCCCCCCAGACTCTACGGTGGTGTCTAGGGTGCATGAGGGCAGATTACATGCGTCGTGGTGGTGCATACCTGTGAGGAACAGGAGGGCCTGAGCTTCCCGCAATGTTATTGGGGAGCCAGGACCAGGCTTCTGGGGTGGTAGCCTCCATGATCTCTTAGTGGTGCAGCGCCTCCATCTTCTATACTCCCAGGAATATGGGACAGGACCTGTATAGAAGAACCCCCTCGGTCCCAGGGTATTAGCTTCCAACTCACACACAGTCTTTGGTACAAAGGATAGTCTCTTTATTGGCAGATCAGCGACTCCCAAATGTAGTGACGTCCAGCAGCCGCAACAACAACAGTAAAGCCTTGCTAATTACTCCGCTCTCCTCCCACACAGATAATTCCTCCTCTCCTGCCCTCCAAGTCTCTCCTCCGACAGGATGGTCTGGGCTGGGGCTTCAATACCCCGCGGCCCACCTCCGAGGTTATCCTCGCGGTGGGGATTGGATTCTCCCCATCATCCCAGGCAGGGGGGTGACGGGCATTGGTCCACCAGGTCTATAACGCTATCAGCTCTACTCAAAGTGGCTGAGTCTCTCCACTCCTCTCTCTCTGCTCCTGAACGGCTGCGCAGGTGAGACCGCCTGTCTCTTCCAACTCCTTGGACCGATCCGCAGGACTCTCTCTCAGACAGACCCACGGCAGACTCGTCACTTACAGGAGTTGGCTGATAAATATAGAGCTAGCCCCACCTCTCGTGATGTCAGCAGAACCTCCCCTCTTGCTCACACCTGCAGCAGAGTCCAGGCCTGCATCTACCACTCAGAGCAGGGCTATGAAGGGGGAAAATCCATGATGATTACTGGTGCTTGATCTTAACAGGACTTACCACAGTAGAAGGGAGATAGGTATAGCCTTTGCTTTTTACAGGGGGCTGCATATATCTATCTATATATATATATATATATATATATATATATATATATATATATATATATATACACACAGTGTTCGACAAACCTATACATTTGCTCGCCCCGGGCGAGTGGGTTTAACTTCGTGGAGAGCTCCTATTGAACCAAGCAGCATACGTTTGGTACTAGGTGGCGAGTAGATTTTTTGGTGATTTGTCAACCACTGTATATGTATATATATATATATATATATATATATATATATATATATATATATATATATATATATATATATATGTATATATGTATATATGTATATATATATATATATATATATATATATATATATATATGTATGTATATATATATATATATATGTATATGTATATATATACCATAATACTGAGTTATGTTATGGTGAGTAAAAAAAGTGACAAAAACCCTCCACAGGAAAGCAAATATGCAAATACAACTGTATGCTCATCTGCATGTCTTAGGCAGGTCTGCAACCCCGCATTTCCCCATTATCACCCAGCATACAGCACTTCCACTGCAGCAAGGGATTCTGGGAAATGACATGCAAATGAGCACACAGTGTCACTTTTTGCCTCAAAAACCATTTTTAACATGGTTCCCTATAGGCTTAAGCTTGCGGCATGGTCACAGCTTTGAGCACAGCCAGGGTTAAGGTGCATACCCAGAAAACCACCCACAGACAGCTGTTTCGACCTTGATGGGTCTCATCAGTGTGGGGTTGATTTTAACTGGGTATGCAAAGAGGCTATGGGATAGGCTATACCATAATACTGAGTTAAGTTATGGTGAGTAAAAAAAGTGACAAAAACCCTCCACAGGAAAGCAAATATGCAAATACAACTGTATGCTCATCTGCATGTCTTAGGCAGGTCTGCAACCCCGCCTTTCCCCATTATCACATAGCATACAGCACTTCCACTGCAGCAAGGGATTCTGGGAAATGACATGCAAATGAGCACACAGTGTCACTTTTTGCCTCAAAAACCATTTTTAACATGGTTCCCTATAGGCTTATATATATATACTGTGACAAACAGCTTACTCCGGGGCTCCGCCGTTTGTCCGGGACTGTTAGAACACGGTCTTCTAGGGTAGGTTAAATGATGAGGCGTCACGTACTGTTCCTTTAAACAGGCTATGCCTGGTTTATTCAGTGCAAGGCACTGAGACTGCCACAGTGCATATAACAGAAACACATCAAAACAAAAGCTGCTCACCTGAGCAATAACTTAACTTAGATTTTTCCCTAACTCAGGTTGGAAGTGGCTTTTCCACTTCCAACAACAAAACAAGATACTTTTGCAGACTTAGACAAATGAACAGAAAGATTGAACCTGTTTGGGGAAGAGGCTTCTCCCCTCTGTAGTTCAGCAGCCTTCCAGCCTCCAGGCTCTTGGGGAGAGGGGGAGAGCAAACAGGAAATCAGTCTTACATACCTGATCTCTAATTAGCATGACAGGTGACAGAAATCAGGCAGCAGACAAACTCTGGTCTGGATCTCTCCTCCCTCAGTTCCAGCGCTTGCCAAACTGTGAGATGGAGTGCATGTATTATAAGGCTGCACTCCCAGGCCAAACAGGATAGAAACTGTTCAGTATCCTAAGAGCCCTATATATGGAATTTATTACCATCCCCTGGTTTCTGTCACATATCCTCCCCCCCAGCTCAGACCTCGAGGGATGAGCGACCATGGATATTAGGGAGTGCATCCTTGACAACCCGTCAGCATTGCCATGTTTGTGCCCTGACCTGTGTTCCACAGAAAATGTAAAGGGTTGTAGGCTTAGGAACCACCTGGTCACACTAGCATTCTTTTCCCTATTTTGACACATCCAGGTAAGGGGTGCATGATCTGTGACCAACTGGAATTTTCTCCCCAACAGGTAGTATTTGAGCGTCTCTACAGCCCACTTTATTGCGAGACACTCTTTCTCTACTATGGAGTAATTTTTCTCCTGGGGATTTAGTTTCCTACTTAAATAAAGGATGGGGTGCTCCTCACCTTGAGACTCCTGGGAGAGTACCGCCCCAGCCCTACCTCAGATGCATCGGTTTGGACCACGAACTCTTTGGAGAAGTCAGGTGTGACCAACACTGGTTGGGCACAGAGAGCTTCTTTCAGGCTTCTAAAGGCCTGTTCGGTTTCGGGGGACCACTTTACCATTAGCGGTCCTCTTGCTTTTGTGAGGTCGGTTAGTGGGGTTGCCTTAGTTGCAAAATTGGGAATAAACCTTCTATAGTAGCCAATTAACCCCAAAAAGGTCCTTACTTGTTTTTTTGTAACTGGTCTTGGCCAATTTTGTATCGCCTCTACTTTGAGTGTTTGTGGTTTGAGTAACCCTCTACCAATAGAATACCCCAGATACTTGGCCTCCTCCAGACCAATAGTGCATTTAGCGGGGTTAGCAGTTAGTCCGGCAGACCGAACTGCGTCGAGCACAGCTTGGACCTTTGGAAGGTGGGACTGCCAATCTTCACTATGGATTACCACATCATCTAGGTAGGCGGCAGCATACCGAGCATGTGGTTTTAAAATTTGATCCATCATTCTTTGGAATGTGGCGGGAGCTCCATGTAAGCCAAAAGGCAGCACCTTATACTGAAAGAGGCCGTCTGGGGTTGAGAAGACTGTTTTTTCTTTTGCCCTTTCTGTGAGGGGAACCTGCCAGTACCCTTTTGTTAGGTCTAGGGTTGTGAGATATTGGGCTTTGCCCAGTCTCTCTACAAGTTCATCCACCCTGGGCATAGGATAAGTATCAAATGTTGACACCGTGTTTAGTTTCCGGTAGTCATTACAAAACCTTGTTGCACCGTCTGGCTTTGGGACTAAAACTATAGGGCTGTTCCATCCACTTTGGGATTCCTCAATTACGCCTAGTTTTAGCATTTTTTTAACCTCTAAACTTATAGCCTCTCTCTTGGCCTCTGGGATTCGGTATGGTTTAAGGTTAACTCGGACCCCCGGTTCAGAGACTAGGTCATGTTCAATTACGCTAGTTCTACCTGGCTGTGTAGAGAAGACTTCTTTGTTTCTTCTCACTAAATTCTGGACCTCTCGTTTCTGATGTACGGACAGGGTTTCAGCTATGCTAACCTCTGGGTCAGTTTCTTGATTCTCTGACGGACCTGGGGGTACTAGGGTTAACAAGACCTCTCTATCTTTCCAGGGCTTGAGTAGGTTTATATGGTAAATTTGCTCAGGTTTCCTCCTACCTGGCTGTCTTACCTTATAATTTACTTCTCCCACTCTTTCCAATACCTCATATGGCCCATGCCATTTAGCAAGGAATTTACTCTCCACGGTGGGAACCAGAACTAGTACCCTATCACCTGGAAAAAAAATTCTGACCCTAGCACCCTTATTATACGTATTCCTCTGTGCTTTTTGAGCTTTCTCCATGTGTTCCCTCACTATGGGTAGGACTGCAGCAATGCGGTCCTGCATCTGGGCAACATGCTCTATTACACTTCTGTAAGCGGTAACCTCGTGTTCCCAAGTCTCTTTGGCTATATCCAGTAAGCCCCTTGGGTGTCGGCCATACAATAGTTCAAACGGGGAGAAACCTGTGGATGATTGGGGAACTTCCCTAATGGCAAATAACAGGTATGGTAACAAACAATCCCAGTTTTTCCCATCCTTATCGACTGCCCGGCGTAACATGCACTTTAAGGTATTATTGAACCGTTCCACTAAACTATCTGTTTGTGGATGATAGACTGAGGTTCTGAGATGCTTGATTTTTAGGAGTTTACATAGCTCTTTTGTTACTTGGGACATAAATGGTGTTCCCTGGTCAGATAAAATCTCTTTAGGAATTCCGACCCGGGAAAACAGAACTACTAACTCTTTAACTATGTTTTTAGCAGAGGTGCTACATAGGGGAACTGCCTCCGGATATCGGGTAGCATAATCTAATATTACCAATATATGCTGATGTCCCCTAGCAGACTTTATTAGGGGTCCTACTAGATCCATAGCAATCCGGTCAAATGGTACCTCTATTATGGGAAGGGGTACCAATGGGCTGCGGTACGCTTTGAACGGGGCGGTGATCTGACATTCTGGGCATGAGGAGCAATAATTCGTAATTTCTGCCAGAACCCCAGGCCAATAGAAGCTTCGGAGAACCTTTTCTTTTGTCTTTTCCACCCCTAGGTGTCCCCCCAATGGATGACTACTGCTGCGGCCGAGTTTATTCGAGCATTTGCCCGTTCTCGGCTGCAGCAGTAACCTGGCGCGCGCCGGAGGGTGCCGGGCGCGCGCCGAAGCAGCGGAGGAGCGCCCTCCGATCGTGGCGCTCTCCCTCCCGCTGTCGGGTCCGCCGGGTCCCCCGGAACCCCCTGCCGCCGTCCCCCACATTGCGGGACACCAGGGCTCCCTCGGGGAGCCCTGGACGCGCGTGCAGGGGGCGCAGGCACCCGATGACGCGTGACCGCGCATCGGTGATGCGCGGCACGCTGAGGGAGTGCGGCTAGCACGCCGGGGCATCCCCCGGCTTGCGGTGCTAGCCGTGCTTCAATAAAACGTATCGCCAGTGTATGTGCGAGGTGTAATACTACGTTACGGAATGTCCGCGGTACCAACAATTGTTTAGTTGTAACTGATTTCCTTTTATCAACCCGATATACTAGGTCGTTCTCTACCTCGAAGTAGGGGTAAGCAAGTGACCTATCTGGTTGGCCAGGAGTACTATTCTGGTCCCGTATATTTCCCCTTGCTACCGCTAATGTGGGGTCCTCCCACTGGGCCTTCTTAAAACTCCCAGGACTGACCTCTAGGTCAGCGAGGGTCTTATCCGGTTCTGGGGTGGTAAGTGCCTGATCAACATCTTGATTTGGGGTATTCCCTACCAAAGTAGTGATGGGGAAGGGAATTTTACAGCACTCCTCCTTTTCCCCCTTTTTATTTGGGCCCTCGTCAACATCCATTTCTGAAAAAGGGAAAGGATTTGTTTCTTCTAATACTTCGTTATGGTCCGCTATTGAACTCTGGGCGCTATTCTGAGCGGGGGACCACATTTTTAGAAAATGGGGAAAGTCGGTCCCTATTAACACATCATGTGCCAGTTTGGGTACAATACCCACCTTGAAATCTAAAGAACCAAACTCTGTTTCAAAAAAAACATCAACAGTGGAATATTCATGATTATCCCCATGTATACAACAAACTGCCACTCTTTGTGAACTGTTTACCTGTTTCTTCTTAACGGGCAACAGGTATTCGGACACTAGTGTGACCATGCTCCCAGAGTCAAGAAGTGCCCGAACCCTCTTACTATTAACCTTTACAAATGCCTACAGAGGGTTATTCAAGGGGTCCTCTGGGCTAGGGCCCATACATTGGGACCACAGCGAATAAGGTTCCACGCTGTTGCATTGCATGGGTTCATCATTTAGTGGGCAGATTTTTGCTGTGTGGCCCCTCTCATAACAATTTACACATTTAGGTACATAGTCTGTGTCCCGCTTAGAGCCTTTTCCCGGCTCCCCATGTGGGCTATTGCCCTTAGTGTGCGAGCCACTGTTGCTGGTGCTGCATGAAGGTGGTCGCCGCTCTTCAGCGCCCCTTAACCCTGGTACCCTTTTACCGTCTCTGGAAGAGTCCTGGAACCTCGGGTAGTGGGGCTGCTCCACGACTGTGGGTTGCGGGTGTTCTTCTGCTGCAGTGTACCTTTCTACGAGGGCCACAAGCTCATCCGCATTGTGGGGGTCACTCCGACTGACCCAACGGCGTAAGGCAGAGGGAAGTTTCCTCAAGAACTGGTCCATGACCAACCGTTCCATGATGCGGCTTGCTGAGTTGATCTCGGGTTGTAGCCACTTCCGGGCGAGGTGGATGAGGTCATACATCTGGCTTCGGGTGGCTTTATCCATCGTGAAGGACCATGTGTGAAACCTTTGGGCACGAACAGCCGTGGTTACTCCGAGGCGGGCGAGGATCTCGAACTTCAATTTTGCATAGACGTTAGCTTCGGTTGTCTCTAGATCAAAGTAAGCCTTGTGGGGTTCGCCGCTTAGGAAGTGTGCGATTAGACCAGCCCACTCAGCTTCTGGCCATCCCTCTCTCTGTTCCGTGCGTTCATACGTGAGAAGATAGGCTTCCACATCATCCGAGGGTCCCATCTTCTGAAGGTAGTGGCTTGCCCTGGTCATTTTCGGGACTGGGGCTGCCTCTGCCAGTGGAAGGTTACTGATAGTCCCCCTTAGGATCTCGAGTTCCTGCTGTAAGCCCTGGGCGAACCGTTGTTGCTCCTCTCTCAGCAAGCGGTTTGTCTCTTGCTGGTTTGCATTAGTCTCTTGCTGGTTTATTAACAGCCGTTGCTGGTTTGCATTAGTCTCTTGCTGGGCTATTAACAGCTGTTGCTGGGTTTCATTCGCCTGTTGCAGGGCTGCATTAATCTTTTGCTGGGCTTCATTCGCGTCTTTCTGGACAGCGACATTGCGTACCAGCGCATTCACCACGTCTTCCATCTTGATTGGAGAGAAAAAAAACCTTTTTTTTTTTTTCTTGTTAAAGTTCTTTAACCCGCAGACCTTTTAGGGTTCTGCCCGCATTCTCCACCATTTGTGACAAACAGCTTACTCCGGGGCTCCGCCGTTTGTCTGGGACTGTTAGAACACGGTCTTCTAGGGTAGGTTAAATGATGAGGCGTCACGTACTGTTCCTTTAAACAGGCTATGCCTGGTTTATTCAGTCCCAGGCACTGAGACTGCCACAGTGCATATAACAGAAACACATCAAAACAAAAGCTGCTCACCTGAGCAATAACTTAACTTAGATTTTTCCCTAACTCAGGGTGGAAGTGGCTTTTCCACTTCCAAAACAAAACAAGGTACTTTTGCAGACTTAGACAAATGAACAGAAAGATTGAACCTGTTTGGGGAAGAGGCTTCTCCCCTCTGTAGTTCAGCAGCCTTCCAGCCTCCAGGCTCTTGGGGAGAGGGGGAGAGCAAACAGGAAATCAGTCTTACATACCTGATCTCTAATTAGCATGACAGGTGACAGAAATCAGGCAGCAGACAAACTCTGGTCTGGATCTCTCATCCCTCGGTTCCAGCGCTTGCCAAACTGTGGGATGGAGTGCATGTATTATAAGGCTGCACTCCCAGGCCAAACAGGATAGAAACTGTTCAGTATCCTGGAAGCCCTATATATGGAATTTATTACCATCCCCTGGTTTCTGTCACAATACATACACAAACAAAGTAGCGCCATGTGACAAACAAAAATAATAATCATAAACTAATAATAAATAAATCAACCTCTAATGAGACAATAAAGTAAATATGTATCTACAACACAAAAACAGCCCAAGGACATAAACTAACAAGAAACCCCAAACAATACAATATTAAGAATGTGTAATAAAAAGAAAATTATAACAACCAGTCCATTTGAATGTCCTTAATGTAGAACACAACTTCAAGCTGAGCAAAGGCTGCTTTCAAGGGAATGAACCAAATCCAGCAAGAATTTAAAACATAAGATAAAGAAAGTGCACAGCCCATAGAATAAAATCATTTACATTTAATAAGAAAGGGGGAATAAGGGGGAGGAAGCAGGCTCACACACAAGAAAAGCACAAATAAAGCAGTTGTGAACAACAATTGTCACTGCCACATCCGGTAGAAGAGCCATCAAAGTCCACAAATAGAGTCCTCAGCCAACTTCATTTTTTCTAGAGTTCTGGGAAGAGCCTGGGTCTTTGATGTTCAAGTCCCAGCACACCAGCTATCTCAAGTGAGCAGTAAATGCTGTTAGCCTCCTGCAGCTTCAGAGATGCGATCCGGCCATGATACACCGTCCCTCAGTGATGATGCAATAATGCTGCCTACGTCCTGACACGTTTCGTCACTCACAGGTAACTTTTTCAAAAGATACTTGCTTCTAGCAGTAGATTGTCTTAAATACCCTCCCAGTTGCCTAGCAACCCGTTCACAGCCCTCCACTAAATTAGTAATTAGTTCTAAACAATCTATACAATCAGAAAAACGGAGGGAAATAACCGTTGCAAATTTAACTAAAATTTGGAACCCTAGAAATAGAGTACCAAATAAAGAAAGACAAGTAAGACTACAATCAGGGTATACAGCGATACTGTAGGGAGAGAAAAATCTCCATTAGTATAAACAACATTTTAGAAATAATAATAGAATTTAAACATATATCCTTAATAGACTTAACATTTGCAAATACCAGCTTCGCAAAACATATAAAATAAAATAACTAGACATAATTTCAACCCATGTTGTTTGAGATTAAAACAAAAAGCACCTTAACAATAATCTTCATATCACTGCACATAGCAGTATAAGTAATAATATACAGTAGGACCCACAGGTATTTAAAGAGAACATCGAGCACAAACAGCCCAAGGAGCCAGAGCTAGACAGGATCAAAGATTATAGTATATTACCCCATCTCTCAAAGGAAGTTGGAGAACCCCTAAACTGTAGTACTGGTATCGAGAGACTCATCGAATCCACCAGGTGCCATAGTGGCAAGCTGGTAGATCCAATAAGCCTCACGTTTACAAAGTGTTTTGTAACAGTCACCCCCCCCCCCCCAATGTATGGGGTGAGATGTATTCTAATCCTTACATTTTTAATGATGCAGGGTCCCTATTATGCACTGAATTGAAGTGCTTACAGATGTTATGAGTAATTACACCATTCACTATACTTCTACGGTGCTCTATGAACCGAGCACATAGTGGACGTGTAGTGCAACCAGCATACAGTACTGTTAACCACAGCTGCAAAACCAAAAATAAATGACATACATATTGAGGCAATTTATAGATCCCAAAACCCTGCGCGTGAGACGAGACAAACTGGTTTGATATTACTAGAGACCTACAAGTAATGCAGCGTGTCCTGCCACATCTATAGTTCCCATGAACCCTAGATGTTACTGCAGTAGATGCCACATCACTAGTCACCCTACTATGTGCCAGTATGTTCTTAATACTTTGAGCTTTGCGAAATACTACTGACACCTTATCTGGCAAGCTGGACCCCAAATGGGAGTCACACTTCAAAATTTCCCAGTGCTTATTGAGAATTTTCCCAATTTCACGTGATGATTGGTTAAAGTTAGTAATTAATCTTGGGGCTGTAGGTCTAACAGACTCATCACTCTTAATATGTTTCGGATTCGATTTTCTTTTCAATCCAGATTTTGCTAGCAAGGTTGATCTATCAGATAGATCATCTTATCCTCCTTCTCTTACCGTGCACCTCAAAACTGGAACAACCTACCGGAGACTCTCACATTCACCACCAGTTTAAGTTCTTTCAAAACTAAGGCAGTCTCACATTTTAATCTGGTCTGTAACTGTTACATAAGCCCATACTATACATCTTCTCTAACTGTGCATGCAATGAATTGTATATAATGTATACTCTGTTCATTTATGTAACTGAATTTGTAACCATGTATTATTTGTCATATTAACTATGTCCAGGACATACTTGAAAACGAAAGGTAACTCTCAATGTATTACTTCCTTAATTTACTATTTAAATAAATAAATAGTGAATCTTTTATTCATTTAGAGTCAACCCCCTTTTCAGCAAATTTCTTCTCTAGAATAAGCAACCGGGATAGAAAAATCGCTATTCTTAGAGCAGTCCCGTTTCATCCGATTGAACTGCCCTAATGGTATATTCCTTATGTATGTATGTGTGTGTGTGTGTGTGTGTTATACAGTGGAGGGTTTTTCATCATCTTTTTCACCTACCATAACTCATCTAAAATCCATTTTACATGGAACCCTTATAAGCTTATGTAGCCATATCTGATGTTGGCTACTAATCTGCTCTGCCTAACATGTAAATCCTGGTATCAGTGAAGGCAGTGTTAGGCCCAATCCAGATTTTCCCCAGCAGTGAGCAGCTCCCTTGAGTGACAGGAGGGGGCAGGACAAGGCCTGTGTTCTGCCCAATCCTTTGCTCAGACCTTGGACCCTCCCCCAGAGTACTTAAGGGGCTGCACATTTAAATTTAGTAACTTGTCTCTACCCTGAGAGAGACTGTCAGTGACGGTGAAGGGGTACCCAGGCCAGTAAATAAAGGTATTATGCCTGGCTGGGTGCCCATGAGCTATATTAGAGAATTGTGATTGTCAAAGGGACCCAGTAATGGCAATAACACTGTGCTTTTAATAAAAAAATGACTGTGTGTCTCCCACCAGTTATAAGGTGGCAAGAATCATGTTATTTCTACTGTAAAATGTATTTCAAGAGCAGTGTTTTCCTGTAACCACGCAAAGAAAAATTGATTTTAAAACCCAGGAGCCCGCAGCACAGCGCATAGCGTTTAGCTAACTTCTGCTAAGAAAGTCCTAGCGCGCTGAGATTTGCTGGGAGAGTAAAATCGTGAAAAAGGTTATAACGCAATTGTTATGAAGTTTCATAAGAATTGATGAATAAAAGTTCCCCTATTTTAAGGGTTTCAACATTATAGGCATAATGGGATTTTCATTCAGACGACCAGAACAGATGGAAACACTCAAGTTGTAATTGCGGTACTTTAGAAATGTTAGGCAGGAAATTCCTGAGAGGTGAGCAATGCATATGTAACTAGGACTTCTAAGCCACCCCGCTGGTTTGGTTCCCCGATGTCTGTAAAAGTCCGTAGTTGAAAGCATTAGTTGACTAAAAGTGTGAAGTGGGGAGGGGTAATTAAAGTATCCCCCATCTTAGCAAATGGCCCAGATGTCCGGCCAGCTCAGACAAAATGTCGCCAGGTAAGGGGGCTTGGTCTGGTAAGCTAAGAGGCAAAGGTGCGAGGTTCGCGCATGCCCTTAGCAAACTAAGAAGCCCTCTGCCAGGTTTTGCCAAGAAGGGGCAACCCTGGAATAGGTGGGAATATTATTCCCATGAACGAGATAGGGATTTTTACTGCATAAAAATCCCTTCAGCCGATCAGGAGTCAGATTCATCTAACCTGGATTTTAAATTTTGCAACATCGTAACACAAGTCAAGAGTTCGTAAGAACTAAGGAATCCAGAACCAATTCTATGGTGATAGAACGAAATAAGCAGCTGCGGAGGAGAAATAGAGGTTGCGAGAGGCGCCCCTATCCAAAGACTGTTTTCGATTTTGTTTGCGCACAACTCCCGCTCCTGGGAAATTGTGCCTAAAGACTCTGTTTCAAAAGATTTCGTTTTGGAAATAGAAGATTTTGTTTTGCCCCGTCCCATTAACTGTATTTCAAGGGTTTTTTTGCAAATAATCGTGTGTCTGTTCATTCTGTAAATAAATTACAATTTATTTTATCTCTTGCTTTGCTCAAGCAAAGGATTTGGCTATTTTGGTGTTAAAAGCATTGGTCTCCTGTGACACTGTCCCATGGAAAATTTTGTGCGGGGCTCTGGCCACTTTCCATCCCCACTTAGGGGAGTGGGAAAGATATCCCTCATCCTATCAGAAAGCGGAAAGCTCAGCATCCTGTGAACCAGCAGGTAAACAGCATTACACACCCTGTAATAGTCAGATTTCCCAGAGGGTGGGGAAAAACTTACAGTATGCTTGCTGCATTAAGCTGGTTTTATTGTAACCACAGGTGCGCGTGCGGCTGCACACGTGATGTGCGCATTTTGTACCTATAGTACAAACAGTGACGCGTGCAGCTAGGGGACGTGGCCATGACATCCCAGCTTTAGGCCGCACTGTGATTGGCTCACAGAGTCACGTGGCGCGCCAACAGCGCAAAAAGGCAAATTTCATGCCCACTTCTCAACTATATCAACGCCTGGCCCACACATGCAATTATCATTGACACGCATGCGCACTCACTATATTACAGGATTTACACAGCTTTTAGCACAGTCTGGGTTAAGATGCATAGCCAGTAAACCTACTCACAGACAGCAGTGCTACCATTTGGGTCTCATCAGTGTGCAATTTTAAGGCTGGAAAGTTTCACCACACATTAGATAAGTTATCGTGAATGAAAAAGGTGATGAAAAACCCTCCACCATATAGCATATAGTAAATAAAAATGTCACTGTGTGCTCATTTGCATGTCATTTCCCAGAATCCCTTGCTGCAGTGGAAGCACTGTATGCTAGGTTATAATGGCAAAAAGCAAGGTTGCAAACCTGTCTAAGAGATGTGAATATCCTCACAAGTGATATTTTTATATGATATATATATATATATATATATATATATATATATATATATATATATATATATATATATATATATTCAACTAGACAACTGGTAGGAACTTTGGATTTCTTCCAAAAGCAATGTAGTAAACTTCCAACTGTGGCTTACTTGAGCATTACTCAGTTAAGTAATGCCCCTCAGTTTTGTAGTATATTTTGCCAAGTTATATACTTTAGTTAGTAGATGGCCCAGACAGCAACTGAACTCAAAAGCTTGTGTATTTGAGATTAACACCATAGAATCATAATAATAAGTAAAATATAGGGTTACCATTTTGAAGTTTCTACTATAAACCAAGGATACGTTGTTGTACTGTCAGTATAGCTAAAAAATGCTTGACAAATATTTGTGCTTGATTGATATTTATTGGCAATGGCAGGTAAATGTATAATAGATACTTGCTGAATCAATCAGACCTTTGGCTCTATGAATTACTGTATTTCTAAATGTCAGTCACCACAAATTCACTTTGTTTGAGTGATAGTTGTTCCGAACACAGTAAAGCATACTGTATGTTGCAGACACTCATCCATATGTGTAAAAAAAATCAATTGACACATTCATTTTGCTTGTTATCATTTCTATGAGGAACTTTCTACTCTTCATGTCTACATTTTGAATGATGCAAAGCAATGCATATAATTGGTACATCATTTTGAAAAATAGTGCAGTTTTGCACTTAGAAGTTTTGGATCCTGTAACAGGGTAAATACCCTGTCATGTTATGAAGCAGGAAAATCTGTATGTAGAGACTAATAATTGGAAAGGACTGAGAAGGTTAATTTTAGTGCAGGCTGCTTTAATTAATTTCCTCAGATGATTCATTAGGCCTTTAGTACTGGACCGCAATGGAGAGAAACTCTGCACACAGATGTCAGGGTCTCCTAGACATCCTGCTCCTAGCCACAGTTCCTTTCTCTGTCCACTGGGTGTGCTGCTGGTTTCGGTCTGCTCTGGAGTTCCATTTGTCTGTCTCCTATTGTTGCTCCTGTCCTCGGTCCTTATAGATTCCTGTTTCCTGTTCCTTCCTTGCCTTTGTTTTATGGCCAGATTCTTTCTGCCCTGATCCGTTTCTGCTTGTTCCTGTTTTAAGTCCTGTTCATATTAAAGGCCTTTGCTATTTAACTAGACTCCCGCTCCAGGAGTCTCCCCTTGATACAGACTTACGGAACCCTACTGTCACGGTGGACCAGTACTTATTAAAACTTTTATATTTTTGGGATTCTCGATTGAACACAACAAGGCGGGCAAAATAAATTGTCATTTATTTCCTTAATAGACAAACAGACGACAACCTCAGAATACACTTAATAATCACTTTCTGGGATGGGTAAACTAAATAAATTGTCCTTTGCACGAAAGCTGAAGAAATAAAGTCGCTGGCTTAAAGTTCTTTTGGCTAGGTACCAAGTTGCCAACCTAATATTTCCACCAAATGAAAGGAGTTCGTTCTCGTTCGTTGGAATTCGTTCGGGAGTCTCCAGGGCTAACAAATTCCTGAAGTAGGAGTAAATCCTTAGTTACGATGGTTTTAAACCCTTGCGTTCTGGAACCGCGGCCGCTGTACTTGAACAGAATCTTGAGCAAAGCTTGGATAAGTCATGAATCACACCGGGGATAGCTCGGCAGACATGTTTATAGGGTTTGCAGTCCTATCTCTAACATGCATGCTCAATCCCCTCCATGGGAATATTTAACCCACCAATCCCCAATTTGCCCGGAGTTTGCAAAACGGGCAAAAAGAGCTTTCCGGTTTGCAAAGCACATGTGCCACCTTTACACCTAGGCGGTTTACCATACCAGGTGTCCAGCCCGCACTTGGCGACACTCAGTCTGAGGTTTGGTCCCAAAGTGTGAATTGCCCATGCTGAGTACAGGGATCTGGCAATCAGCAACATCCCGGCCATTTTCACACTTTGGATCTCTGAGGCTTTTCAACCCTGGACTTCACTAGACTCAGAGTCTCCCAGTTAGCAGGGGCTCTTTGAAATACAGGGAGGAAAATACCCTCAGTTCATTCACCCTTAGCATATTTGCATGCTAAAGGATTTTTCCCAGGCTTGCAGAAAAAACCTTTCCTGCTTCTGCATTTAAACAAACAGTAAAATACATTTTATTAATAAAGTATGTTCTGCATGTGTCACTAGAATAAACTTTATATGTGGGTGCATGGTTTCTTTATTCTGAGCTGCACTCCAAACATTAGAGTGCTAGCTCCCTCCATACGCAAGTTAGCGTACTTAATTGAAAGGTCTCTATTGTGGTTTCCGTGGTTAACCTAGTACCCACGTCAATAGACTTTCTCCATTTCAAGTTAGACGCTAACAAGGCAAGAGATACATTTTGACAGAAAATCACTTGAGTCTAAACCGCAAACCACTTATTCATTTGAACTTGGTGGTATCTTCCCCTGGGGGCGTGTACCCCCCGACAT
Source organism: Ascaphus truei (assembly GCF_040206685.1). NCBI lineage: Eukaryota > Metazoa > Chordata > Amphibia > Anura > Ascaphidae > Ascaphus > Ascaphus truei. The sequence continues at coordinate 303,159,138 of NC_134485.1, read as the reverse complement.
CAGACGACGACAGCAGCGGAGGGCGATCAGTAGTATCACTCCAGCGCGACAGTGGAGGAAGCACCTACCGGCCTGATAGAATGGGAGCAGAGTCCAATGCAGATGATGTTACCACGACCGACGCTGCATCCCAAACAGCGGAGGAGCACCAAGACCGTGGCAGCTCCCGAAGAGACAGCGTCGGACGTGCCTGCTCCAGGCCGGGAGGACCACACAACTGCCAGGATTCAGCGGAGTGAGAGAGGTACCGGCCGGTACTTCCAAAGCGGAGGACGACAACACCCTTCCGGTGAGACTGGATGATGTCATCCTAGAGGTGACCGCCGGGGCGGAGGAGGACACAGCCATGCCCGCTCCAGGGAGTGAAGCCCCTACAGACTCTTTGTAACAGAGGCACCACACGCAAGCTAAGGGCAGAAGGTGCAAGGCCCCTTCGGACCCTGATAAGCAGCAAGCGCTAGCGGTAAATGGGCCGTGGTGGGCCTACTATTAATACTGACCTCCCCAGAAACATTTCCAGGCCTAAGACTGTTGCCACTCGCGCCAGGGACAACAAACAAAAGGACTGGAGAGTGGTCAGAGGCATCAATATGGGCTGGGTAGGGTACCTATCTGGGCGGGGTCCCAGGAGGTTGTGCTCAGTCACGGTTCTTGATTATAAGGACAGGTTCGTTAAAAAGCCTGACCCTTATTGTGATGGTGAAGGGGTACCAGGTCATAAATAAAGGTATTATGCCCAGCTGGTTACCTCTGAGCCCTGTTTTAGGTTTTAAAGTGACAGCTTTTCAACCTGTGTATTGTGTACCTGCAATGTATATATTTGTATTGCAATAAAAGATTTATGTGTGTTACCTTTCCAGGAGTGCTAACCTGTGGAGATTCTCAGTGTAACAGGGACTTCACTTCACATCACTGTTGAAGAGAACTTGCCTCTAATCCAGCAGTGTGCTTGTTAATTGCACACCAGCAACCAACCAGACACAACGTGGCTAATTAGGGCTTTTGAAAAAGCCTGTTTTGAGAAACAGGAGGAAGATTGTCCTCCGTACACAAGTGTAAGGAATCCGTTCCTGGTTTTGGCTTGAGTTCACTCTTGCAGAGTTGGTGAGCTCTCAGAACAGACCTTCCCTTGGATTTGCAAGCACTCACCTGTGCTACACAGGTTATGCTCAGCAAGGCAGAAGTGAAAGTCTATTAAAGGAAACAGGAACCAATGCAGCAGGGGGCGGAGTGAAGGAACGGCCTCTGCGGAGGCAGGGATAGGCTGCAGGAGACAAGTGGGCAATAGGAGTACATGCCACAAAGATAGGGAGCAGTGCACGATGTCACGTGCGCCTACATTTTATGGATGGCCGCCGCGAATCACTCTGCGCATGCGCGAACCTCCGCAAGTGCGCACGCAACCAAACATGGCAGCGCCATGAAGAGGCAGCCGCAGAGCCTCTGGCGAAGAGCTCACCCCAGCAGCAGCCCCACGCCTCCCGCGTCACCACCTATGTCAGCGGAGGTAAGGGGAATACACCATTACACCGGGGGACCAGGGAAAATACCTGGTTACACATATCACAGGAAACCAGTACTTTTAACACCTTTAACCTTCCGGGATCAATTCACAAGGCAGAACAAGGTAGTGGAATAAAATAGAGTTCATTCTGGTGAGAAGACATACAATAAATACACAAAATACAGTAAATACACACTTAACTAGAGGTCTGTGGGGAGTCTCTAGTCTCACTAGGCACAGGACGACTGCTTCAGAAGGCTTACCCTGTTCGCTCCATGTCTAGGAACATCACAGTACTCTTTTCGGGAGAGAAACCTGGCTTTTCCTGCTGACCGCAACTTGGATGAAAGCTAGAACTTGGCCATGATCTGAGAATTTGTCCTCAGCTAAGGTAGGCTTCCCCGGCATCTCCGTGCCAAGTGCTTTGCTATTCGGAGCAAAGCACTTTTGAAAAGCTCGCCAGCGCCTCACTGGACCAAGTCTCAAGATCGCCTGGTTCTCTGATCGGCCAGTCCCATTACATAGACCTCAGTATCCTATGTTCAACATGGAGAAGGGGCTGGCGACCAATCAGAGAACGGATCCTAACTGCAACAGCCAATCCGAGCTTGAGGCTCGTCTTGCTGTATGCGTCAGAGGAGGGGGGGTGTCGAGGAGGCTCGGGTTGCCGGAAATTCAAACTGGTCAATGGGAACCGTGCCTACCAGCAACGGCTGCCCCTTGCCCTATACCTCCCACCGGGTAGGCTCCACCGAGTCTGGGAAAACAAAGTCTCCCTAGCGGGGAGACTTTGTCTCCAGACCCGGTACTCAGCCCTTCCCCGCTCACCAAACGGCCGGACACCTCTTGCCTTCCCTTCTGCTCTTTGATCCCACATCTCTATGCAGATATACTGGCTGCTTATCGAATTACCAGGACTATCTGTATAGAGATGAATCCACATTTTAAAAGTACATATATTTTACTCTAACCTGGGCTCAGGAATACCACTGTTACACTAAGCATTGCGGTGGAGAAATAAAATATTTTAAAGGGAAAATATAATGGGGACAACATGCATATGTGTACCCACGGACCAGACGCGGTCTGCGGGTAAAATGGGGGGACAACCAGTATCTTTGCCCCCAAACCTTGTAAACATGTCTTTAACATATTTTCACCCTAATACTAACTCTTAAACTCCCACTCCTAAAGTCCCAGGTTTATTCACAGACATTTAGGAATATAATACATAGTGTCCCCGGCTTATGGTGTTGCTCAGCTACCGTGGACCCATGATTTTTAGGGTAATCAGTCGGGCTTCACCTTTATTATGAAGACTGGCTACACCCCCAGTCTCTCTTTCCGCTATGGTAATGAAGCAGCATTTCTGTATTTTTAATAATATTGTGCAGGAGCAGGGGGTCCCCTGAGCATTAATTTCTGGCTCAGGGAACCCCCTGCTCACTGTACAATATTATTAAAATACAGAAATGCTGCTTCTTTACCATAGCGCATAGCCGCTAAGGTAAAGAACGAGTGTTTATTTATGTATGTGTTTTATTTATACTGTACATGTGCAGAGGGTCTCCGGAGCAGAAACGTTTTGGTTTCAGGTCCGGGGACCCCCTGCCCTCCGAGATACAGGCCCCTTTTGGGGGTGCCGGTATCCCTCTGCTCTGCTTGGTTTAACAGGCCGCGATCACGTGATCGGGCCCTTTAAACGCAGAGGGATACCGGCACCTCATAAAGGGGGCTGTATCTCGGGGAGCAGGGGGTCCCCCGACCTGAAACCAATGCGGTTCAGCTCCGGAGACCCCCTGCACATCTACACTAGGAATAAAAATGTATTTCAAATGTATTTATTTGTATTTATTTATTTATTTATTTATGTATTGCGGGGATGCTGTGTGTGATTATTTTTTATTGTGGGTAGCGGGGGTGGGTGAAGGGGGTATTTGCCCCAACGGTGGTTGTTTTGGGCTTGCGGGGGGGGGGGTCGCGGGAGTGGTTAACCCCTTCATGACCGTAGCGGTATTAACTGCTACGGTCGTGAAGGGGTTAAGTGCACCCGCAACCCCCCCGCAAGTCCTAAACTCACACCAAGGGCCAAATACCCCCTTCACCCACCCCCGCTACCCACAATAAAGCGGGCATGGTGGGTTAACCCCTTCATTGCCTTAGCGGCTATACGCTATGGTAATGAAGCAGCATTTCTGTATTTTTAATAATATTGAGCAGGAGAAGGGGGCCCCCTGAGTTTAGATTTCTGGCTCAGGGAACCCCCTGCTCACTGTACAATATTATTAAAAATACAGAAATGCTGCTTCTTTACCATAGCGCATAGCCGCTAAGGTAACGAACGAGTGTTTATTTATATATGTGTTTTATTTATACTGTACATGTGCAGAGGGTCTCCGGAGCAGAAACCTTTTGGTTTCAGGTCCGGGGACCCCCTGCTCCCCGAGATACAGGCCCCTTTTGGGGGTGCCGGTATCCCTCTGCTTGGTTTAACAGGCCGCGATCACGTGATCGGGACCTTTAAACGCAGAGGGATACCGGCACCTCATAAAGGGGTCTGTATCTCGGGGAGCAGGGGGTCCCCCGACCTGAAACCAGTGCGGTTCAGCTCCCGAGACCCCCTGCACATCTACACTATAAATAAAAATGTATTGAAAATAAGTTTTAATGTGCCAATGTTTGTGCAGAGAGAGAGCAGCGGATCTCTCTCTGCTGCAAACACATCTCGCCCCCGCCGGCCCATAGTATCATTTATGTATGTGCATATACAGAACTGTATGTGTACAGTACTGTATGTTAGGGGTTATAGGGGCTGTTGTTATACAGTATATATATATATATACAGTATATATACTGCATTACAATTCATTATTGGGGACGGCTTCAAAGAGAACAGCTCGCAAGCGCCCCCATGTGTTTTTACACGGCATTGCAGTATTGCAGCCAGCCGGAATAAAATGCTTCAATCCCTGCCGGGAAAATAACGCTATACACTCCGGCAGAAAACGATCACAAACCTCAATACACCCGAGTATACCCAAATTCGCGGGACTAGCCGAGCGAGAATAAAGTGTGTCGCCACTGTAGAAGGGCTGGCTGACCTCAGCCATCTATAACTGCTGTGCTCGCGCATGGCGTAGCACGCCCCGGCAGTAGAGAACGAGCCTTACAAGCTATTTGAAAGTACAACATCCAGCTAGAGAACTAGAACAGATGTATATAAATTGATAGGCATTTCAGCACAGTTTGTTTGTTTCATGTTGTGTTTGTTTTTACGTCACTTAGCCTGAAATAGAGAACAGTTAAATGAATTGCAATAAGGAGCATGACTGAAAACTAAAGCATGGAGACAGATGCTCAGTCTGGATCAATTGGTAAAGATACTTTCTGTGAATGAATATGTTTAACAAATACAACTAAAATATCAATATACTGTAGGTTAACTGGGACATTGGTATTCTAGAAATCCTTGTGTCTTGCTAAATGAAAAACAAGTTCTTTGAAAAGCTACAGGTACCAGAAAATTGATTTTAAAGTTACAAACTCCCTGTGAAAATGCTTAGTACTTAACTTTTACTACTCAATTTGCAAATATTTCAGGCACCTAAAGAGCCTATAAAATGTTTTTTAACTGGGTGCTCCTAAGAGTGACAACAATGAACATGCAAATTATTTAATATGAAATAGTGAATATTATTTTTTTTTTCAAATAACACATTAGCTACAGTACTAATATAATTGGGAGAGATATCTGTAATATATTTATAGTCTATATATTTAGCTCTACAATGGTGTTAAGTCCACCACTCTAATTGCCCAGGTGAACCTGTGTCTTGGTTGCAAATGTGATTAAAGTGAAAGAAATGGGAAGCGTTGGGTATTACATGGGTGGGCAAAATATATTAAGGCCTAAAGAATTGCAAACACTCTCAACAATGTCCCTATAAAATGGATTAACTTCCACAATAAAATTACAGATTAAACCGTGTAGAGAGTATGAAAAATATATATTTTGAAGATGTGCTACTTGCATGGTGAGTGGTATGGAAAGTTTAGAAATCTTGTTAACCCACATAAACAATAACAAATTGAACCTTAAATTCACATCAAAGTGAAGTAAGAAGCAAATTGAGTTTTTGGACTTGATTTATATATTTATGTATCACACGTTTCCCCCACCCCCTGGGAGATACGGTGGCTACGGTGTATGTGGTGCATTGCCTGTGGCTCACAGGAGGCCTGAGCCTTCGCTTCTGGGAGCCTGGGGTGTGTCTGATCCATCTGGTGACAGCGCCTCCACCTGTATGGGATAACCCCGTTACAGGACCCCATGCAATAATACACACACAATGATAATAATAATAATAACAGTTTACTGCATGCATAAGAAGAATAACAATATACCATCCCCACCAACTAGGCTGTGCATGGCCGTGACCTCAGTGTACTCCAATTCAATGTCCCCACCTGATGGATTATTCCCCCACAGTACCGAGGGGCCCTTGGGTACCCAACCACATGGTTTCCACAAGTAGCAATCCACCCAAATGTGTGAGACAGCGCTGCCCACAACTACCATGTGTAAAGTTTGTGCACTTGATACCAGCTGGGTACTTCAGCTGGGTACTCCACAATGGAAGGATGGGATCCACTGATCTAGTGATGGTTGTAATCAACGATGATATCCGCCTCCACGTGGGGTTACCTCCCGTGTGGATAATATCAAGATTGAATATAGTCTCTGATCTGTACAGTTATCTGGACCAAGAGCACCGAATCACCAGTTTGCAGCCGCAGTCCTGGCTGTGTCCCCCACTGGTGCTACAGGGGCAGTGTCCCTAACTACTGGGCCTGTCGCTGAAGTGACCACAAGCTGAGGGGAGTCGGGGCCTAGCTGGGACCTAAGGGGGTCTCTGGCCTAGCAGGCGTCACAGATGTCCTGCACCTACAAACCCTACCCCTTCCTCATCCCAGCTCCAACTAGCGTGCTCATAGCATGCACAACATATCTATTCCCCTCACCAGGGGAATAATAGCACCCTATTGGATGCTGTGTGTCATGTGATGTGCAGCCCCACTGGCTGCTGGGGGTAATAGTCTTCACAGAACCTATGTCCCTAATTGCCAATTCGCGTGCCTCACACTTCACATGCATGGCATCTTGCGCATGCACGATCGCAACCAAGATGGCGGCGCCCTGCAAGGGGTGCCGCCGGTAACATCCAGCAACCGGGTTGCCTGCCGCAACCCCCCCACGCTCTCCCCCAGCCTCCCCTGCCAGACGCAGCTGCAGCCAGAAGTAGGCGGAAGCGAGGGACCCAGGCTATATTTAGATAACGGAACCCTGAATACCAAAACATTTTTTTTAAAGATGTAGAGAGCAATAATTATGTTTTGAGGACCAGCTGCCCCCACCCCAGGTGGGTGGCCACCATACCTTATGGACAACAAAGATGTGTCAAACGGAACTGCTATAAAAATTAGATGTACCGTATATAAAGAACAAGCAGAAATACTCAAAGATTTATAGAGAGGAACTATAAGATTGAAGTTATAGATTATGCTTTTAAAGCACAGAACAATTTTACAGAACTGCTCATTTCTAACAAAAAGAACAAGGTCAGAGAGAACTTCCAAACTGCTTTTTTTTAATGCAGTATAATAGGGAAGCAGATGGGATAACTAGTATTCTAAAAAAAACATTGGCATATTTTAAAAAAAGGATCTTATTTTTAAGAGTGTGTAACGGGTATTCCCCCACCCAATCGCAAATATAGTGTGTGTGGAGAAACTACAGTTACCAGGTGTGGTGCTTTACCTGTTAGGCTTACAGGAGGGCTGAGCTTCTGCCATGGGAAACTTGGGGCAAGTATATTATGAGTAACCCTGTACTCGGTGCAGCGCCTCCACCTGCGATGGTTCCCAGCAGAGCGGGAATTGTTCCTCGCAGGACACATACAAATACTCAGCACACAGTATGTGTAATAACCAATACATTTACTTGTGAATAGGAAACATACTTGGGCATATAACATCAACAGAACAATAATCAACAGGTGTCCCTCTCTAGAGGAGACACTGAATACTGTGTCTCGCAGGACGCTCCCACCTACACCGGGTGATCCCACCCCGTGTCCAGTAATCCCCACACAATGTCCCGCACTCTTACAGAGAGAGGATATGTGTGACTGCGCAGTCACTAATGAAACTAATAGGATCGTTGGTGCACTTGTAGATAAGAGTTACCTGCCGAGCACTCCAGTGCTCGGGCCTGCAACGGGCTTCACAAAGGATCCGATGACAGGAGAACCCCAGAACCACCATCAGGGACGATCCCACGCGGAAAGCCTCTGCAGCGGCAGCGGAAGTCTATGCCCAACCTTCTGAACGGAGTCCCTAACTGACTCTGTGAACTAACGTGATGCTCACTGCTACTATAGACCGTCCCTACAGCACAGCAACCTTAAATGGCTTCAGGGGAAACTCTTAGGGGCCTACGGGGTAGCCTGTCCTATGCAGGTGGGTCACTGACCCCCTGCACCCACACTACCTCTCCCGTACCGCCCGGGCCTCTGCCTAACTTCTACCTAACTCTCAACACCTGCAGAAACGTACTGCAACCTGCTGGTGCCTGCAGCGAACACGCTGCACCCTCACACGATGTCCTCTTGTCAGCACTCACAGCACTGACAGCCGTGACACTGACAAGACGCTCAACACACGAACCTAAGGGCAGGGTCCCTAACCTAGGGGCCGTCCCTTCTCACTTACCCACTAGCCTGGTGGGGAGTTGGGGCCTGTCTGGGACCTGGGGGAACCTTACCTAGTGTAGGAGCCACTTGCTCACTACACCCTTCCTTCTCCTTCTTGCTCCCAGCTCCAACTGCCGTTCATCAGCACGTGAAATGTATCTATCTCCCTCCACGGGGAGATACTCTAGCCCTATTGGCTCCCTGGCATCACATGGGGTGCTGCGTAGGCTCATGGGACTTGTAGTCCCTTCCCAGAGCCTTCCCTGGTAGGTTAGGGTTTGCGCGCTTATCACTGCGTATGCGCGAACTCTGCAGGGCCGTCGGGTCTCATTAGCCTCTTCCCTACTCTAATCCGCACAAGCGCGATCATGCAGCATATGCGCGCACCCGCAATGGCGGCCCCCGCTAACCGGGTACGCCGCCGAGCCTCCTACAGCTCGGCTCACTCCCTGCACCGGCCCCTACCTTTGGGAACAGCCGGCGGGTCCGTTGCTGCCTCCGGCGGCACCCGCGACCGCGCTGACCCAAAGGAGGGGGGTCTCTGGGAGCCGGAGGGCACCAAGGCTACAAGTGTTATTCCAGATCGCCCTAAAACAATTTTTTAGAAAAGCCCCTAATCATAAAAATGAGCATGTTCGAAATGCAAAGCATGTACTGATGAAGCCACGAGTATCCGAACACTTGCCTGGAAAAATCTGGGGCAATACCCCAGTAACGCTGCAACATTTCAGTGACATTTCTGCAGACAGACTAATGACCCATTGGATTAACACTTCGGGGGTCCCTGGCAGTCCCATTCAAACTGAATGAGACTGCCAGGGACATACGCTGTGTTAATCCGATGGGCCATTAGTCTGTTTGCTGAAATGTCCAGAAATGTTGCAGCATTTCTGGGGTATTGCCCCAGATTTTCAAGTGTTCGGATACTCGTGGCTGCATCTGTACATTTGGCTCTAAAGAATATAACTTTTAAATCATCCACAACTGGCGAGAGCTTCAAGACGGAAAAATATGTTAATTGTGAAATGAGCTATGCAGTATACTTATTGGAGTATCCATGTGGACTTCAATATGTTGGTAGAACATCTAGACCAGTGCATATACACATATTGGAATGCATACTGTAGGTAACATCAAAAAACAATATGTAAAACAAATTGTCATTTATTTTATTGAAACAGACGTACACACAGGGGATTACAATTATATAGAGGAAAACACACTTACTGGGGGTCTGGGCTACAAAACTAACATTTCTTAGTTGAAATAGCACAGAAAACAAAGTCTTTACAAGTCCTTTAGATGACAGGGACTAAGCCCGAAAAGTCCTGGAACTGAACTTGCCATGCAGTTCCTTCCGACACCGCTCTTTCCCCTCTGGAGGTGCTGAAATCCCTTGACTGGGGCGAGTACCAAATGTCTTGGTACTCTTTTCGGCTTGTAGTTCCAGCTGCGACCGCTGCGTTGTCTTTTCAGAACTTGGCCCGAAAAAGTGGGACTTGGAAAATTTCTTGCCTTGAAATTTATGAAGCCGACTCGCATCTATTTCTCACAGAGCATCTTTTTGTAAACTCAAACCTGCCGCTGCTGTCTTGGTGCTTAGAATCTCCTAAGATGATTGGTTGCTATGTTTCTTATAGGATTTCAGTCCCATTCACAGAATACTTCAACCAATCAGAGCGTGGGAATTTTGCCATCACCGTTTCCCCGGTACCCCGAAGCTAGGCGGGCACGGTTTTCAATTCTGCAAAGGGGCATGCGCCTACCTGGCACCTCTGCCTCTTAGCATATTGAACCCCCCTGCCGAGCCAGGCTCCTCAGAGTCTAGGGATGGGCAAATGGTCACCTGATAGCCCTCATTCATGCCAGCACATGGGTACTCAAGGAGAACTCTGGTACTCTGCCCACCCTAACACCTTGGCATCTCTGTGGCTTTCAAGTCCGGAACCCGAGCAGACTTAGTGGCACCAAGTTGGTAGCCAGCTAGTCTCTCGGAACCATGGACTTAGAAATCCCCAGCTCATATACAGTGCACTATGCATTATACATTTTAAACATACCCATTTAATAAAAATATACTTTGATACTGTGTCTTGCTAAAAATGTCTAAGTCCTTCTCTCGTGTCAGGGAAAGAATAAGAATTTATACTTACTATTCTCACTATTCTCGCAGTTTTATCTTATAGCTGGAGCACCTCCTGAACCGCTATACCAGGTTCAGAGTGACTTGTGCATGAACTGGGCATCCTACTAGGGACCCCTGTACTGTTATGGGGATAACTTGATCCTCTGTGCCTCTTTTACCGTTCTGGTCTGTGATGAAGCAGGGGCTCCTGGCAGTGAGCTGCAAGAACATTTTTAGGGTAGGATTTTGACTGGAGCACTGTGCTTCAATGTATCCAAGAATCTTACCTGATTCCCGGCTACATTTTTGGGGTATCCAGTATCTCTGGAACCCCGCTACATAGCCACAATCTGCAAAGACTTTCCCCTCAAACCGACCCTGAACCTCATAACCTAGCAATATCTGCTTGCTGCCACTCCTGGAAAGACAAAAAGATAAACATGCTTTATTGTCGCGTATTTGACGTACAGGCACAGAAGTACATACACAACAGTCAGGTCCAAGAGCTGACACTCTAGGACCCCAAAACATGTATCAGGGGCAACCAAGTCGACTTGACCTTTATTAGTGAGCCTGGTTACCCCTTCACAGTCACAATGACCCACAGTGTATCCAAACCTTTTCAACACCCCGAAAGAATACAGTAGAGGCAGCGATTATTCTAACAAAAACCAGTGGCAATTCCCCAAAAGACCCAGGTACACCCAGGTACATTCTGAATACATTTCCTTAAACTAGCCCCAGCATTTTTGCATTGATTAATGGCCTATCAGATTAACAGCGGGGGTCCCTGGCAGTCCCATTCAAACTGAATTGGACTGCCAGGGATCCCTGCTGTGTTAATCCTATGGGTCGTTAGTCAATGCAGAAATGCCTTAAACGTGCCTCAAACTAGCCCAGAACATACCCAGCACATACCCTGAATGTAACCCGGCTAGTTTAAGGCAAATGTTAGAATAAGCATTGCCTCTACTGTAACTACAAGATGTGGATATATGCCAAATGATAACGTATTAAAAAGTATATAATATGCTACAACGCAACCATATGCAATAGGCAAACGGAATAAAAAAAACCTGGTGCAGGCTCAGCCTGAGGGAGGGGAAGTGGGGGAGGGGAACGGGATGACACTGACAAGGTGTGGAGGGGGGGAGGAGGTGGAAAAAATAGCAAGAAGGGAAAGGAAAAGTGGATGGAAGATGAGAGGGGCAACATTTCAATGGGACTATGGTACTTCCCTGCATCTCACAGCACAGTCCTCCCTCTAATGGACTAAAAACAATGATACACCAACAGTGTGAAAGGTCAGTTACAGCCAGGCATAGATTCAGTAAATCAGGACATTGTACTCTGACCTATGCAACACACTCTACACACCACCTAGCAAAACCCTGTTCAAAAGGTTAGGCATTCAGAGAGATGTGCTGAAAACAGATAAACACTTAGGGGTCTATTATAGTAGCTCCGATAACTTACTCATCGAGGATTTTGAGTAGTTCTCGCAAAATTTTGCAGGGTTGCTATTCAGAAAGCCTCGATGAGTTTGTGAAATCGTGCGATTTCTGGCTCCTTACCAAACACACCGTGCGGGAGCTGGTGAGAAGACCAAACGTGCATTTTTTATAAAATCATGCTATTCTAGTAGCCTCGATAATCTCATTGGGGGTCTGGAATTGAGATTTTATCAAACATTCTTCTCCCCAGTTTTTCCCAAATCTGATTGAAAGTAGTACCATGTGATGGCAGCCATGTGGATTTAAGGATATGACGTACCTCCCTTGGAGATGACGTCACATCCATACATTTTTTTTTAAAGCCTGTCACATGGTACAGAGTCCAATAGGATTGCAGCTGTACCATCTGGCACTAAAATGTGATGTCACAGGCCTTATATAAGGCCTGTTCTGCTTCATTTTAGCCTGAGACACCGACGAGACCACGTCCGTTGATGGATTTAACCTGGGGTTTCAATGGATTACAAGAAAAAAAGAAAAAAAATTTTTTTACCTATGCGGAGGATCGTGGAGCATCGCAGAGGATTGGGTCACCGATCGAGAGCTTCCAGATATGCTTGGATTCAGAGGGTGAATACTTCTAAAGGTAAGAAAAATATTGAATATATGCAATTTAAATTTTTCAGATTTTTTTTAATGTAATTTTTTTTTCTTGCTTGACCCTTAAGAAGCTAAAGTCCAAACGCCATACGGAGATACAAATTGGTTAAAGATCGGAAAGGGCACACGCCAAGGATGCATCCTATCATCAGCAGCTTTCAACATGTATGCAGAAGCTGTCATGCGGCGAGCAGGCCTTGATGAGCCCAAGATTGGCGTGAAAATAGGCGGCAGAAACATCAACAACCTCCAAAACACCGACGGTACCACCATGCTGGCTGAAAACAAGGATCTCAAACATCTGATCATGAAAGTAAAAGAAGAAAATTAGAAGGTTGGACTGCGCCTGAATATTAAGAAGACAAAGATCATGACAACAGCAAACAATGCGAACATTAATATCAAGATCAACAATAATGAAATTGAAGTGGTTAAAGATTTCATCTTTCTTGACTCCAAAATTGATTGCAATGGCGACTGCACCCCTGAGATCAAGAGACGGCTGGCACTTGGAAGAAATGCGATGGTCAGTATGAACAACATCTAGAAGTGTACAGACATCAGCCTGGCAACCAAATGCAGATTGGTCAGTGCGATTGGTTGCCCAATAGCAACATATGGCTGCGAAACCTGGACTCTGCGAAAGGCAGATAGGCAAAAGATTGAAGCATTTGAACTGTGGTGCTGGAGACGTCTGCTACACATTCCATGGACAGCCAGAATAACGAACCAAGCAGTTCTGGAACGAATCAAACCGAAAATCTCACTGGAGGCCAAGATAACAAAGCAAAAGCTCTCCTACTTTGGTCACATCATGTGAAGGAAGTCGCTTGAGAAGGATGTCATGCTTGGAATGATCGGTGGCAAAAGAGGTAGAGGCCACCCAATAACTTACTGGCTAGAAAGATACTGGACTGAACATAGCAGAATTGAAAGAAGCTGAGAGAGATCGGAAGACATGGAGAACACTGATCCATAGAGTGGCCGAGAGTCATACTCGACTGTGCGGATAAGGAAGGAAGCTTGACCATTGACTGCTTATGTATTTATCTATGCCCCTTTAGTTTATAGATAAATACAGTGACAGGCAATTAATTTTTTTGGCACATGGTGGTTTTGAATGAATTATGTATTTGTAGGGCTTGTTTTTATTACATTTTACGATTGTTCTGTTGGTTAGGGGTCTAATTATTTAATTATTCTGGTGATATGGTATTAGATTAATTTTATTCTTTTGGTGTTAGATTCATTTTACTGATGTGTTGCTTAGGCTTTTTAGTGCTTTTATTCTTCTGGCATTTAGGTGCTTGGGTATTTCTTTTATTGTTGTGTCTTTTTGGCGCTGTTTTTTTTGTAGGTTGCCCATTGACTGCTATAGTGGGTTATCATGCCCATATTATTTGGGCATGATGTACCACTGTGCCAATCAATGGGTAGAGGGTGGAGATATTTCCCCTGGGGTGGGTGGTTAGGCCAGCTGGGTGGGTAGCGGGGTAATGGGGGTTAACCCCTTAATTACTTTAGCATATATTAACCACTAAGGTGAGTAAGGGGTTAGGGGTTATTAGATTGTATTTTTTATTGTTCTGTTCCTGCCAACGGAGGACATGGACGCGAAGGATGGTGAAAAGGATGTCCTTCATCCTGACAGGGGTAAATAGACATTTTATTTACATTCTGCTGTCTGGCTAATTTTTTTATTTTGAATGGGCAAATTAACTATTATCCATATCTGGATAATAGTCATTTTGCCCATTACTGTACTGTGTGTGTTGGAGGAGGAGGGGTTGTTGGGGGTAGATGACGTGGGTATTAGGGTTGTTGTATTTTTTATGTTTATTGGGTGTAGAGGGATTGGGTGAAGGGGGTAGTTGCCCCAAGGATGGGTGGTTAGGCCTACCGGGTGGGTAGTGGGAGTGGTTAACCCCTTCATTACCATAGCAGTACCTCGCAATGGTAGTGAAGGGGTTAACCACTCCAGCAACCTTCCCGGCAGGCCTAACCCACCACCCTGGGGCAACTACCCACTTCATCCACCCCTTCTGCCCTCAATAAACAGGCTATTTAAATGTAACCCCTTCTTTGCCTTAGCAGCTAGCTGCTAAGGTAATTAAGCTGTTTTTATTACAATTTGAATACTAATGTGTGCGAGCAGGGGGTCTCCGGAGCAGAAACGTGTTAATTTCAGATCCGGGGACCCCATGCTTCTCGAGATACTGGCTCCGTTATGGGATGCCGGTATCCCCATATAATATTTAAATGTGCCGCATCACGTGATCGGGACATTTAAATGCATAGGAGATACTGCAACCCCATATTGGGGCTGTATCTCGGGAAACAGGGCGTCCCCGGACCTGAAATCAACACGGTTCTGCTCCAGAGAGCCCCTGCTCACACACACTAGTATTACAATTTTACTAAAAACACTGCAAAGGCATGCGAGAAATGTGCAGGGAGAGGGGTTTCTCCCTGTGCAGCTCACATTGCGAGAAACTCACAGGGGGGATAACTTAGAAAAGATCTCAGATGACTTTGCTGCTATGCCGAACGGTTTTGGCATTTTCCCGCCGCATGGTTCGAGGGGGGTTCAGATGACAAACTATTTGGTGGGAACATGCCAAACTTTCCGATCTAGCAGCAAACTCAGCAAACCTACTAGAATAGGCCCTTTAGTGTTCGAATAAATCCTGCTCCTAGATGCACACTAAAATGAACATTTTGTGAATCCAGCTGAACTGCTGTAAACAGCAAATTGCTATAGCTTTGCTAAGTCCCAACTGTGCTAGCAGGCAGTCTAAAGACATGCAGAGGTTAAGAGGTTCAACAATACGTGTCCTGGAACAATATGTGTCCTGGTAGGCACTGCCGATTGCAAGTTGGTGTATCGTTGTTTTCAGTCCATTAGAGGACTGTGCTGTGGGGATGCAGGGAAGTATCATTGTCCCATTTGGGACTGTGTCAATGGGCCAGTAGAAGGGGGGTTTCACCCCAAAATGTTACCCACCTCATCTTCCATCCACTTTTCCTTCCACTTGTGGGTATTTTTTCCACCTCCTCCTCCCCCCTACAACCTTGTCAGTGTCATCCCGTCCCGCTCCCCCACTCCCCTCCCTCAGGCTGCCTCAGGCTGAGCCTGCACCAGGTTTTTTATTCCCTGTTTGCCTATTGCATACGATTCTGTTGTACCATATATTAAAAAAATATATAATAAGTAATCATTTGGCATATACCTTCTGCTTGTAGTTATTTTTTCGGAGTGTTGGGAACACCAGTTTTATTGTATAGTGTGTTTAGGAGAGATTGGAAATCCCCCCACCGTTCACTTGCACCCACTTCTTACATCCAGTTTGCATAATTCCATCTCTGGTAGCGCTGCTTATACCATATTCTTTTTGTATTTTTCAAACCTTTTCTAACGTTCAACAAGGGTGACCCTGGGGGTCTTACTTATAGGGTGTTTAAAGTATGTAGAGCTACATTGGATGGGAGGAGAGACTACAAACATTTGCACAAAAAGAAACATATTGGATTTTTAAACTCAAAACACTACATCCAGATGATCTCTATTGACATCGACATTGGGGCTTTCAATGTATAGGCAGGTGTTCATTTTGTTGTGTTTTATTCTCCTCTTCATCCATACAGTACTCCCAGGTTAAATGTAAGATGTCAGGTGACAGGTATATTAATATAAATGTATTCTAATACTTGTCTTTTTATCTTTTCCCTCTTTCCTCTCCTTTCCCATTTTTGAGATCTAATTTGGATATAGCGTTGTCTAATTTTATAGATTGTGGATTTTAGGTTGTACAGTATTACATATTTCTGTATTTCATGTCAGGGGATTTATAAACATAAAGTGTCTGATAAGCAGCTATAGGAATTCTTTGTCTATCTTAGTCTTATCAAAAATGTGGATATTTGTTTCTGTGAGAAATCACTGTAGCTATAAGGTTTTGTAATGTGTTTTTATTAAATTCTGATTTTATTGTGACTTTATACATTCTGGATTAATGTTGTAGTTATTTGATCTAATTGTAGAGTAGTTAACAAAACAGTGTAATTGATAATTAATTGAGAAGTAAAGTTTAAAAGACACTCTGAGACAACGAGTGATTGAGGACTCCTAAAGAAGTGATTCTGCAAACTGCCTGGTCTATTGGAAGACTGGAACAGACACTAAGGAATGGTAAAATGTTGTCTGACTCTGAAAAACACACGTTTAACCCTTTTGAGTGCTCAACTAAGTCATCAGAGACAGGCCACCTAAGTCAGGAAAGGAAGTGGAGGGGGCTTTAAAAAATATATATATATATATATATTTATATATATACACACATACACAACACACACAACACACACACACAACAGCGCAATAAACAAAAATAAATGTCCTAACACATATAAAATATATATAATACCAAAATGCAAAATAGATCAAATGTGCAGAATTAAAAGTCCAAAGAATACTCAGTCCAATCTTTGAACAGGGGAGAAACCTTGAAAGCCAATTCCAGTGACGGGGGGCAGCCGAATCCAAAGAAGTGCAAAAATGAAAAAGATAAGATAAAGCGCGCCCCCTAGTGCATTATCTTCAAAGTAGAGAAGATAAATAATTTAATGATAAAAAGGTAGAGGGCAATACACACTTACAAGATACACATAATCGAAATTCACATAAAGGTGTCTTTGAAAGCCTGAGGTATTCAGCTCATACAGATGAAGAGTGGGGGCAATGGGCAGAATAGTCAACAGCTATCAGCGTCTCCACCACAGTTCTAAGCTGGTGCTCGATGGTAATGGCGCGAATCCAGGAGCCAAACGGGAGCCTCCGCCGAGCAGCAGAATAAGGCAGGCACCTCAAAGTCCTATGGTGTGCAAAAGTTCCTCAGAGTAACGCGGACCAGTGACGTCAGACCCTACACATTTCGTCTGCGACTGCGGACTTCGTCAGTGGATTGTGACGTGCCAAAAAGGCACAGTTAATATACCCAATATGCTCAAATTCAATTGGACAGGTGAAAAATCACTAACATGGAAGTAATTAACAACATCAGCAGAATGACTATGCATCAATAGCAAAAAGACTGTTAGCATCATTAGCAACACAACAGTGGGAGAAAAACATATGTATAAAGACACATAAATATATATAAAAAGAATCACAAGTACAAGGACAGTAGTCAACAATAGATAAGGTGACTAAATGAGGCAAAACATGATACCAAATGTAAATGCAAAAAGGGGGGCTCAAACAACAAAATAGCAACCACTTATTTGTACATAAAGAAAGCAGAAATACTCTAAAGATGTGTAAAATATACCTAAACATATATATAAGGCCTGCTAAAAGACTAAATATAAATATGTCACTAAGATAAAGTCAAAAGACTAAATTAAGTGAAACATGTCATTAAAATTGATACAGAAAGGATGACTGCAAGCTGATAACTGAAGGATGAGAGAGCCCCGCATCTATACAATAGTACTGATGTCAAGACTCTCATTTAAGCCAAAGGGGACCAGACAATTTAGCTTAAAGATCCAGAAACTTTCCCTCCTGGAGAGTAATTTAAACCGTTCGCCTGCCAACACAGAAGGAGGAATGACCTCAAGACCCATAATTCGCAAACTAGCTGGTGACTAGTTATGAACCAGAAGGAAATGTTTGGAGACATAGTGATTAACTACTCCATTGATAATGTCCTTCTGTGTTCAAGAAAGCGAGTGCTCAAAGACCTTGTGGTCCTCCCAACATAATGGAGACCGCAGCCACAGGTTAACAGATACACCACATGGGTGGTGAGGCAGTTTACAAAACCTTTTACCTTAAAGGGCAAGCCTTCCTGGGCTGCAGAGGGAAATTCCCTCCTACAGTCCAAAAAAGTGCACGTGATGCACGTGCCCCTACCACATCTATAGTTGCCTGATGGTCTCAAAAAAGTATGACATTCTGTGCAAATTTTGGTAGGTGCCAATACATTCTTAATGCTATTGGCTTTCCTGTAAATAATCGTAGGTTTAGTTTCCAAATTGTCAGCCAAAACAGGATCCACCAAGAGGACAGACCAATGTTTAATAATTATAGTCTCCAAGGAACGAGAGGATTCACTAAATCTGGTGTTAAAACACGTCCTTCCATAATATTACTCCTTTGGTGGTCCCTACCCGTCCCCCTATCTCTAGAGGCTAAAAGAAGATCACCACGATCTGACCCTGCAGCTCTAAGGAAAGATTCCTCCACAAGGGAACAAGCATACCCCTTGGAGATGAACCACGCCACCTTCACTCTGGGCAGAGCTACTGGGGACCACCCGGAGCCATGTCAGGCTACACTGACAGCGCGACACATGCGCAATGGTTCTTTGTTTACTTGGGTGGTTTCCATGACTACAGGAAATGCTCCTGGTCTGTCGACGGCAGTAGGAGTCAGGGTGCAATTATGACATCATCCTCCCATCCAGACATAATTGCAGACAGCTGTGCTGGATGTGTGGGGTAGGCTTTCAGCCTATCACACATGGTGGATAGTTTGGGTGTGGGTATATATTGGTGGTTTTGGTCACATTGGTTATGAGCACTCCCTTGAGAAAGGTCCTGTTGTTAGGACCGAAACGTCGGTTGATTGTGCCTTTTAAATACATCGTTTTGGACTTTACCATGAGTGCTGTCTCTTTTCTTGCTGCATGGTCCTGGATCTCCTGGTCTGCCTGGTAAGGAACTCTGTTATCTATCCAATACCTATCGGATAAGCACCTATCTTTTATCTTTATGTGAGTGCCATCTGTCCTTGTTTACTATATATATATATATATATATATATATATATATATATATATATATATATATATATATATATATATATATATACACACATACACACACATACACACATAGACAAATCACCCAAAAATCTACTCGCCAAACTAAAAAAATCTCGCCAACTAGCCCCGCTCCACTTTTTAAAAAAAGAAATGGAATAAATTCCTAGTAAGAACTAATAACAAGATTATTTTTATTGTATTACATTTATAATTTACTACAATTAGTCCTTCTTACGTGTGTGTGTGTGTGTGTGTGTGTGTGTGTGTGTGTGTGTGTGTGTGTGTGTGTGTGTGTGTGTGTGTGTGTGTGTGTGTGTGTGTGTGTGTGTGTGTGTGTGTGTGTGTGTGTGTGTGTGTAATAATGGTGTCGGATGACATCACTTATCTAGAAAAAAAAGCCAGATATGAATTAATACTTTCCTGAACCCCTTAACCAGTGTCTTGATGTCCCCGCTTCACAATATCTAAAGCAGCAATCCCACCTGGGATTTTACCTGATCCGCAGTCCCTCAATGTCCAGGTACCCTAATTCCAGCAATGTTATATATTAGAGGGAAGGTGTTCCCTACCTGTCTTCTGGGTTAGGGGGGATTCCGATGTCTCCCGTGTGTAGCATGAGAGTCAGATTTGGAAGAAAGCAGTATAGGTTATTTCGGTGTAGGTATAGGGCAGTTAAGATATATAGGGTAAATAAGATATCCAGATCCAGAGTGTGAGACAGAGAGAGTGTGGCTGAGAGAGAGAGTGTGTGGGTGACAGAGAGAGTGTGTGGGAGAGAGAGGGTGACAGAGGGAGAGGGTGGAGAGGGAGAGGGAGCCTGGGTGACAGAGAGAGCCTAGGTGACAGAGAGAGAGTGTGGGTGAGGTGGTGGGTGGGTGACGGGGTGACTGACTGTGAGGATTCGCCATCCTGGCGGTCGCAGAACGTCTCCTCACCTCAATAAGCCTTCCGTGATGGATGCCCAGCATACGCGGTTCCATGGTCCAAGAACGCTCGTGCACGGACACTGCGCACTCTGTGCTGCCGCCCGCGGATTCAGACCCCGCCCCAATCACTGTCACCCGACGTGGACGTTCGTCCAGCCTCCCTGCTGATGCGCGAGTCGGGCTCCGCCCTCTGACCTCCGTGATGCGCGCGGTTCAGCGCGCGACTGGCTCCACCCCCGCTGGTCCCAGGAATCGGCATGGGAGTGACGCGCAACCTAAACTCCACCCCCTGGCTTCCGTGACACGCGTGGGACGGCGGGCGAGCAGCTCCACTCTAAATCCTGATTAAGCTGCATCATAGGGCACACCTGTGTGCACCAGCAGCCAATCGAAGTACACTTCCTGGTTCCGCCCTGGCTGGCTATTCGACGCTCATCCTTTATATACATTCATTCTACAGTCAGTCATTCCTGAGCATAGTCATTGTGATGCCGTGCCTTGTCACATCCTTGTTGCTTATCCTGCCTTGCCTTGCTTTGCTTTGTTGCTGTTAACCTCTTGTTGCCTGACCCTGCTAGCTCCTTGGACTCCACTTCTCACTACTCCTGATCCGGCTTGTATAACGATTCTCCAGTCTCCAGTCCTGATCTTGGCTAAGTACTCCAACGGTCCAACATTCTCCTATCCTGAACCTGGCAACATATCCAGACTATCCGATATTCTCCAATCCTGAACCTGGCTATGAACTACGACGATCCGAAACTCTCCACTCCTGAACTTGGCAAGTACCTTACCATTCTCCAATCTATAATCCTGACCTGGCTTGAATGACTACTCTACATCCTAGGCGCGCCCGCATGGCTGTGGGTCGGCGTTATCCAATTCCCTACCTCAGCACCGCGGTCGCGCTTTGTTTGTGGTGAGCTACGCATTACACTGACTGACTGACACGTGGGTGGGTGACTGACTGACACTTGGGTAGGTGACTGACTCTTGGGTTGACTGACTGACACGTGGGTGGGTGACTGACGGGTGGGTGGGTGACTATGACTGACTGGGTGGGTAGGTGACTATGACTGACTGGGTGGGTATGTGACTGACTGTGGGTGTCTGTATTGACACTCACACAATCACCCGCATGGCAAGGGGGGGCCTCCGCAAGGCATGGGGGCCTCCGCAAGGCATGGGTGCCTCCGCACGGCAGGGGGGACCTTGCACGGCAGGGGGGACCTCCGCATGGCGGGGGGGGTGGAAGGGAAGAGAGGCATGGGAAGGGAGGCATGGGGCTCACCTTTACTTGCTCCTTACAGTAGAATCAAAAGATGGGGGCCAACTTCACAGCGCAGGCTGCCCGCCAAAAAAATCCTGGACACAGGCCAAGTCGCCTCAGCCCAATCAGGTAAGAGTATTTTTTTTTCGGCGCGAGCAGGGGAATTGATTCAAAACCATCAAACATCCTGTCGCCCATGGCGACCGGGCAACCGGATTTGTCGACCACTGTATATACAGACGCGGACGCCTTTAATCTTATGCGGCTTTCTCCCCGGTTTGTTTTTAAACGCGGCGGCACTCGTTTTTTTTTTTTTTAGTTTTCCCGCGCCGCGGGCGCTTTCAATGATAAGCGCCATTAGTGCTTATCTTTTGAATGTGGCCGCCGCGCGGGAAACTCCGTTAAAATCGGAGAAAAGCCCCGCATTTAACCCGGCAAGCTTTAGAATAAGCTTAGCCGGGACAGTATACAATTTGGATAAACCCCAAGTATTAGACAACCAATATCTTTAAAAGTGCCTTGAATTAATGTTCTGCAAAAAAGAAAATTTGGAGGCATTGCACTTTTAACCAATATAATTTCATGATTGTTGCAAGAAAATCATGAAAAACAACTTATCTCAACCATATAAAAATAAATACAATAGGAAATAATCAAGCAAACGTGTGTCAGATCCATTGAGTGTATTTGCAATTTATAGTATAGACACATTTGCAATATTTGATGAAAAATACAAAATCAAAAAAAAGTTTTCAGATTATATCACATTAAAATGCTTTTTGCCTAATATGTACAAAAGAGCAGCCATGCACCAGAATGCATGGTTTTTGGCAGCGAATAACGTTTTATCTTCTGCCCAGTTCCCATAGCAACACTATGATACAGCTACAGCGGTCGTTATTGTAACACTTCACGTGTTGTGTACATCGGAATACCGATGTCCTGACGTGGGATGTCTTCTAACCTTTCCGCCGTAAGACGCGAGTGCGGGGAGTGCAGAAAATTGTATTTTAGAGTTCTGTTTTTTAAACACCTGAAATTGGCACAGTAGCACAGTACTGTACACATTGCAATTCATTCTTCATTGCACCCAAAGAAACAGAATCCATGAAATTCAAACAAAGCAATCACGATAAGCGCGGGTGCCTGGGGTGATTGGCCACGTTCATACTGCGCGGAGTACAGCAGAGCACACGAAATCAGCGCCGTGATTTGCTCGAATACCGGCCGCTGAAACTGTAGGTAACAAACTCCAATGTAAAATACATTGTAACTGTGACAGTGGAAGGAGTTATAGTGCTCTGTCCAATTGTATTTGAGAAACCTTTTCCAGCATCATAATTCACATACATTTTCTAGTATTTTATTGTAACCCTGCTTCCCCCCCCCCCCCAGACTCTACGGTGGTGTCTAGGGTGCACGAGGGCAGATTACATGCGGTGTGGTGCGTACCTGTGAGGAACAGGAGGGCCTGAGCTTCCCGCGATGTTGTGGGGGAGCCAGGACCGGGCTTCTGGGGTGGTAGCCTCCATAATCTCTTAGTGGTGCAGCGCCTCCATCTTCTATACTCCCAGGAATATGGGACAGCACCGGTATAGAAGAACCCCTTGGGTCCCAGGGTAGTACTTTCCAAGTCACACACAGTCTTTATGGATGAAGAATAGTCTCTTTATTTGACAAAGCAACAATATCCCAACGATGGGCTTCCAACAGCCGCGACACAATAGCCAGAACAGGTTATACTCCACTTGCCTTCGCCCAAACAATTCCTCCTCTCCTTCCCTCCAAATCACTCCTCCAGCAGGATGGTCTGAGCTAGGGCTTCAATACCCCGTGGCCCACCCCCGAGGTTAGCCTCGCAGTGGGTCTTAGATTCTCCCCATCACCCCTGGCAGTGGGGTGAGGGCATTGGTCCACCAAGTCTATAACTCTATCAGCTCTACTAAAGGACGCTGATTCTTTCCGCTCTGCTTTCACCTGCACTCTGCGCAGGGGAAACTGTAGGCCCCTCCAAATCCTTGGACCGATCCGCAGGATTTCTTGACTCATGGCCTGTTAACACACAGCACTGCATACTCCCGGCATAACTAACCGGCAACTCCAGACTCTGACTAATCTCGAACAAAGAAGAACTGCACTACTCACCGGAGTTGGCTGCTAAATATAGAGCTAGCCCCGCCCCTCGTGATGTCGACAGGACCTCCCCTCGTGCTCACGCCTGCAGCAGATTCCAGGCCTGCGTCTATCACTCAGGATAGGGCTATTAAGGGGGGGAAAACCCAGGATGATTACTGGTGCCTGCTCTTAACAGGACTTTCCACAGCAGGAGGGAGATAGGTATAGCCTGTGCTGTTTACAGGGGGCTACATAATATTTCTGTAATTTAGTTGTCCTTGGTCATAACTAATTCAGATTCATTTTAGCAAACATTGCAAATAAAGCATGATACCGTATTAATAAATGGCAATGAAAAAATCAAACACAATTCTGTGCTGGCTCATTTTTTCCGTTCTTATTTCAGTTTCTACTGAAAATCAAAAATAGTCCATTCACGATGAAGGAGATTAGGTTCCTTAAAATGTATATTATGTGTAACGGTGTTTTCCCTGGGCCCTTCTGATCCTGACCCAAATGTAAGAAAATCCCCCAATTACATAGATGTGTATATGTGGTGCACCTGCTGGCAACAGGACTCCTGAGTCTCCCGCTTGGTTGGTATGGGGAATATCACCATGACAGGTGTCTGAGGTAGTGTGCTCTGAGCCCTACTCACATCTGGTATAGCGCCTCCACCCCATCAGGATCTCTGCGGCAGCAGGGGGAAGTATCTGATGGGGAACTGCTTCTTGGTGCATCCTCCTGGGGAATAACTCCACACTCACACAGGAGGGATCTTTTGAACCAGGGCATCTTTAATGTCATTTTCATAGGCAGACTGCCCCTCATTTCGGCCGTCACTTAGCCGCACATTGTCAGGCTGACCATCTTGAGGAAAGTTCCTTCTGCTCCTTGTCACGGTAACTAATGAGAGGCTGTATTATACACCAAAATACCTGGGTTGAACTGAACATGGCTTAAGATATGTTAAAATATAATTTATTCCTTGGAAAAGGTTAACACACAAGATATACAAATAACAGGCAAAATATACACTTAAGGGGTTTGGACAAGAAAGCCACCAGGATACAGGATTGGCAAGAAAGCCATCAGGATACAGGATTGGCAATTTCTTCCACAATACAGGTTCAGATGTAGACATCACGAAAAGCACAAAGACAATGGGTATAGGCTGAGCCTCGTTTATATGCAATCTCAGTCTTATCCCTTAACCTTGGGGCGCCTGGCTGTCTAGCACAGTGGTGCACAAACTGTGGGGCGCGCCCCCTTGGGGGGGTGTAAGATTATGTAGGGGGGGCGCGGGCTGCTTGCAGGGAAACCTGGGGGCGGGCAGAGCTGTGCACGGGCGACCAGAAGCTCCGTGCTGCTGCTTCTATGTGTCTGTGTCTTGCAGAGGGGGCGGGGCTTCTCTCTGCACACACACAACCCCTCCTTCTCTTCCTGTCTGCTTCCCACACCAGTTTTCAGCAGCATGGGGGGTTGGGGGATCAGAGCATGTCGCCCCCCCAGGAGAAAGTGTGTGTGTGTGTGTTTGAGTGTGTGTGTGTGTGTGGGGATTGAGTTTGTGTGTGTGGGGGGGGGGATTGTGTGTGTGTGGGGGGGGGATTGTGTGTGTGTGTGGGGGGGGGATTGTGTGTGTGGGGGGGATTGAGTGTGTGTATGGGGGGGGATTGTGTGTGTGGGGGGGATTGAGTGTGTGGGGGGGGGTTGTGTGTGTGGGGGGGGATTGTGTGTGGGGGGGGGGATTGTGTGTGTGTGGGGGGATTATGTGTGTGGGTGGGGATTGTGTGTGGGGGGGATTGAGTGTGTGTGTGTGGGGGGGTGTTGTGTCTGTGTGTGGGGATTGTGTGTGTGTGTGGGGATTGAGTTTGTGTGTGTGTGGGGGGGGGTTGTGTGTGTGGGGGGATTGAGTGTGTGTGGGGGGGATTGTGTTTGTGTGTGGGGGGGGATTAAGTGTGTGTGGGGATTGAGTGTGTGGGGATTGAGTGTGTGTGTGTGTGGGGGGGGGGGGGATTGAGTGTGTGTGTGGGGATTGAGTGTGTGAGTGTGTGGGGATTGAGTGTGTGGTGTGTGTGTGGGGGGGGATTGAGTGTGTGTGGGTGGGGGGGGGATTGAGTGTGTGTGTGGGGGGGGGGATTGAGTGTGTGTGGTGATTGATTGAGTGTATGTGGTGAGTGTGTGTGTGTGTGTGTGTGTGTGTGTGTGTGTGTGTGTGGTGATTGATTGAGTGTATGTGGTGAGTGTGTGTATGTGGTGATTGATTGATTGAGAGAGTGTGTGTTGTAATGCAGTGGTGCGCAAACTGGGGGGGCAATGAGGTGCAAAATTATTTATGGGGGCGCAGGCGGCGTGCGACGAAAACTGGGTGCGCGGGCCGGCAGACGCTGTGCGCGAGGGGCGGCCAAGAAGATGTGCACGGGCGGGCAGCCGCAGATGTGTGCGGGTGGCTGAACAGGAAAGTGCAGGTGGCGGCAACGTGATGGTGTGTGAGCGCACGTGCAGGGGCTTCGGAGGTACGGGGAGGAGCACGCCCGAGCACGTTGAAGTCAAACGCCCCTCCGTCGGTGTCTGCCCTGCAATAGCGCTGTGTTTCTGCTCTCCTCCGCTGGCAACCTGCTTCGCTGCGATCCTCTGCAAGTGAAATGGTAGGCTGCCACTATATCAATCATACTATGAATGTACAGAAATAATGTAAAAAAACTGTGAAAACACAACATTGAAAACGGGAAAAAATAAATAATACTGTAGGTAGGAGTTTAGATGACAATGAGGATAGCAAGACAAAAAGCATGGAGGGGAAGGAAGAAAAAAAAGGGGGGGGAGAGGGAAGGGAGGCAGCAAAGAGGTGGATGAATGCCCCCCAAAGGATTGCCTTTGGGCACGTACGCTCTCCCAAGCTTGGCGCTTGAGGAGACAAACAAAATTGACTTTGATGTGCGCTCAGCAGCAGTCAATACTCACACACAGCCAAACACAGACACACACACAAATAGCCCCGATCCACGCTTGCAAAATTATGCAGGACACCCTGTCCTCATGCTTGGAGAGTTGGTGATGTCACCGCTCTCAGCGGCAGCGTGGACGCAGCCTAATTTTGCAAGCGCGAGCTGTTGAAATATGTAAGTATTTAAACATATTTGGATTTATATTATATACAATTTAATAAAGGTTTTTTTTTTTTTTTCATGTGATTTTGATTACATCAGGCAGGGGGGGCCCGAGAAATTTTATGGATGAAAAGGGGGGCTCGGCATAAAAAGTTTGCTCACCCCTGGTCTAGCAGATTCCTTTGAAGTTAGGAACTCCCTTATCTGCAAGTGTGAATTATGACACTTACAGACCACTCAGGCCCTTTGTTCCTCCGCCCTATTGTATATATACAATCAGAGTGGTCAACCTTTGATCAGAGGGTTGATGATAGACAACTTGTCTGCCATCCTGACCTATTAACATAGCAGATGCGCTCTGAGTTCTCCTTCCAGACCCAAAATACAATTCATAGTTCAATATCTTCACATATTAAAATAATCCGTTCTGCTAAGCCCAGTAGGCTGATACTTGCCAGTTCTTCCGGCCGGAAGTGACTCTCCATTGTGACCAAGTTTCAGCCCTCTGCGACCCCCAGAACCGGAGATACACTAATGCAGTTTAAAACACTTTTTAAATACAGGATTCTTCCCTTTAAAAATGAATCTCTGCTTTTCACTCTTTCCCCATTGAAATCAACGGGCTCCGCCGCCATAGGCGTTCAATGGGGAAATTCCACCAGTGCCGTCTATGGGACTTCTCCGCCATAGCCTTTCAATGGGGAAATGCCGCCATTGACGGCTACGGGGAAAATCAACAATATTAATATTTGTCCAAACTCCATCTGGTTGTTCGGAGAGGGCTGGAAATGGTCATGCATTCATGCCGGAACCGTGGCTACATGCGACCCAAATCCCAGCCCTCTAGTCCTTCCAGAACCGGAGATATGGGCTTACCCTTTTTACAATTTCGGACTTAGCCATTTTCACGCCACGCGGCTTTTCCCCATTGGAATCAATGTCCGGCGCCGCCATAGGCAATGCATGGGCGCGCGCCATTAAAGTCAATGGCGCGACCCTTGATCATGAGTATGACCCTTTACGGGGGTCCCTCATTCCCGGACCCGATGGGGGTGGTGTGGGGGGGCTCCTATGGGCTAGGGGCAAAAATAATTTTATTGCCAGGTACCCTAGAACCTAAGTTTTCCACGCCACTTGTCGTTGACCTTGAACTAACAGTGATCAAAGCTCTCTTTTAGAAAATTATCCGCTCTTGTGGTCTGCGGTTTGGATGGCTGCCAACCTGTTCCTGGAGGTCGGCATCGAGGAATCCCCATTGAAGTCAATGGCCCCATTGACTTACAATAGGAAACCGCCGCTCCTCTTCTCGGACGCCACATGCTGGTCTTCGCTGGAAATAGGTCCAAAACCGCCAAATCTGCCATTGGAATGCATGGAGCCGCAATGGCGACCTATGGAAGGCTGCAAAATGGAGCCTGAAAAGGCGGGAAAAGGGAACAAAGGGCTATAATCACTGAATTAACATTAACCCCTTCCCACCCGCATCAACCCCAGTGTATGTGTTGGTGCAAACACTGGGATGAGACAATACATTTTTACAGGGGAATAAACAGTTGGATGCTGATGCAAGGTAAAAACATATTTCTGGACCACAGTCCAGTTAACCCCTGGCTTCCCAAGTAAGAGCAGGGGGTGGCCAAATGGGGTGTAACCCCTTTAATACCGGGCCAAACCCTCTCTCCCATGACACCTCCCCTGCTCAATGGGTGCCTTGTGACCCAGCTGCCCACCCTGGCACTGGGGCACCACTAGCATCCTTGAAGCACTCAAAAAGTCCTGAGGGGTTGCCCTGGCAAAATTGTCCTCCGGCATTGTCCAGTACATTGTCCTGGCCACATTGGATAGTGAAGTCCAGATCCTGCTGAGCAGGGCTCCAACGTGGTCGCCGAGCATTCTCCTTTGCCACCCTCTGCCCCCCACCCAGTGCCTGGTGAACCAAGCCCATCATGAAGGGGCACCTCTGCAGACCAGGCTGCATACTGCCCAGAGACTGGCATGTCTCTGCACCAGCGAGAGACCAGCCATCAAGCGCAGACCGTCGCTTTTCTGTCAACCAAGTCTGGGAAAGAGCTATGTCACTATCCTGTAGGGACCCTACCTGCCCTGGCCCTGTGCCCACCTGTAGCTGCTCCGCTATAACCTTGCCTCTTTTCCCTGGCTCTAGGGCAGTCCCCACCCCGAATGGCATCACTTCTGGATTCCAGAAACCACCTGGGATGCTGACTCCTACCCTCCCCTGTGCCTCCTGGGACAAGGCAATCCCCCAGTACCCTGTACTGGGGGTCCTGGTACCCAGATGCTTTGCTCCTGCCCTCTCAAAACTGAAGGCCAGGAAACAAGCACCTGCTACCAGCACTGCTGCTAGGGCCAGCATCACTCCTCTCCACTCCACTGTGCTGCCCTTCCTCCCTGTAGCTACCCTTGGCTGCCCTGGGGACAGAACCCTCTGCTGTACCCCCCTAGCCATGGCTACTGCTCCTGGCTGCCTACCTCCCCGTAGCCCTACCTCTGGGAACCCTGGGGAATCTGTCAGGGGGGTCACTCCTGGCAAGTCAGAATAAGGGACCTCCTGCCTACCAAGCCCATCCCTAGCTTCAGCCAGCTGCCTGACCCCCCACTGACCTCCTATCTCCCCCTACTCCACAGTGTCTCCCTGCCTAGCCTCCCCTAGGCCCAGCATCTCAGCCTCTGCTGATGACTCCTGCTGCTTACCTCCCTGCAGCCCACCTGCGCTCTGCTCCCCCCTAGGCAATCCTAAACCAGGCACTGGAACTACCTGAGTGCACCTACCTCCCTGACCTTGTCTCCCCCTTACCAGGGATGAGCTCAGGGGCATCTCTTCAGATGCAACCACCTTAGCTCTTGGCTGGCAGGTATCCCTGGGGTGGCACAAGCTTGCCACTGCCCATGATACCTCCAGCCCATAGACAGGCTGCAACAGGGGGTTGCTGATCTGAGAGACCCCCTAAGGCTCTGCCAGGGCAATGGGGAACTCTAGCTGCCATACCTGCTGCTTTCCCTCCCCGGCTACCACTATCCTATCTTCTCCTACTGAGACCTGGTGCTGGCTACCTACCTGCAGCCTTCCCTTACTCCGCTTCGCCCTAACCACTCCTAACCTGGATCCTAGGGACACCTGAGTGAGGCCATCTCCCTGACACTGCCTCCCCATTACCGGAGAGTAGCCCAGGGGCACTGGTGCAGAAGCAGCTGCCTTGGCTCTTGGCTGGCAGGTAATCTGGGGGTGGGCTAACTGTGCCACTGCCCCTGATACCTCCATCCCATAGCCAGGTGACAACAGTGGGGCTCTAAACCGAGAGACCCCCTTAGGCTCTGCCAGGGTAATGGGGAAATCTGGCTGGCTCACTTGCTGCCTTCCCTCCCCGGTTCCCACTGGCCCACCAACCCTCTCCCAGGCAATCCTACTCTAGAGCTGGGTGCTAACAGGGCTAGCCCCTCTCCCTGAAGCTGTGCCCCCATTACCGGAGGTGAGCTCAGGGTTGCTGGTGCAGAAGCACCCACCTTAGCTCCTGGCTGGTAGGTAACCCTGGGGTGGTCTAACTGTGCCACTGGCCCTGATACCTCCAGCCCATAGCAAGGCTGCAACAGTGGGGCTCTTAACTGAGAGTCCCCTTGATGCTCCACCAGGGTAATGGGAACGCCAGTCATGGGAAAATTAAGTCAGGGTCAGTCTGCGACTGGGACTGGCTTACTTCGCTGGTCCCCGCAGAGACCGCCGCCTTCGTTGGTCCTGATTGCAGGGGGACTGGAGTGGCCACCGCTGGCTTCATCTTGGCCGGGAAGCAACGGGCAACTGCCGCAACAGCTCCCGGGTTTGGCACAGGGAAAACGGTGCAGGACATGTGTTCCAGGTCCTTGTGGAGAAACACGGCTCCATTCAAACCCGGTAAAACAACCCCCTCCCGCAACCCCTGTCCCTCCCCCCACTCAGAAATGGCTCCGGCACTTTGCCCGAATTGCAGCTCTTCCGCTGCCACGGGCGAGTCCCGGGTGGCTGCCGATACAGCACCCGGCTCGGGTACAGGGTCGCTGGCATAGATCATTGGGCTCCGATCTTCACTGGGGATCGTCAACTCCACCAAACAATGTGAAACACCCACCTCCCGCACACCCCAACTCTCTCCCCAAATAAAATTGACTCCGGCATTATGCCGGAATGGCGGCTTCTTCTCCGCCGCCGGTTCTCCACCGGGATCAGATGGATGGCCGCTGCTCTCCGCCGCTGTTGCCGATGCAGCCCGGCCAGGTTCTCCAGGGGACATCCCGCGAAGGGTGGTCGCTCTGACTGGGCGGGAGCCATCGGAGTATGCCGTGGAACGGGTCACCTTTTCTTGCAGCTCGTTAGCGCTGGCCCTGAGGGGCTTCTTCGACCAACCGTGCACGGTCCGGGCATTGGGCTTTGATGTGTCCCTCTTGGTTGCAGTGGTAACACCACTGCTTCTGCCGGAGCTTCTCTGCCGCCGGTGGACTACCCCCCGCAAGTGGCTGCTGAGTCCAAGGCGAAGTTGCTCGAGCGCCGGGCTCATTCTGGAGCTTCTCCGCCGCCGGTGGACTACCCCCCGCAAGAGGCTGCTGAGTGCAGAGCGGAGTTGCTTGAGCGCCGGGCTCTGGGGGGGGGAGGTAAGTGGGCCGGGACATCGCCAGCTTCTGGAGCTCATTCCGCTCCGCTTGGGACCACATCCCTCCCCACACAGAAAACAGTGAAAGCTCTTCCAGGGAAAATGGACTGGCCGCCGCAACGGCCGATACCTCTTTGGCTGTAAAACTCTCGGGGTCTCCGCGATCACCCGCTCCCTCCACAAGTCTCTGCCGTCCAGGAGCTGGGTCCATTCCCTGCTCTCCGGGCAGTTTGGTGGTTACAGCGGCTGCAGCTGTGGAACTTTGCTCAGCCTGCTGAGCTTCATGCTCGCCGATCGCAGCCTCTCTCTCAGCTTTACCGACTGTAGGTTCCCGCTCCGACTTGATGCACTCCTCCGGTCTCGGTGCCCGGCTCCAGTCACACGGATGGCCGGCACTTTGGTTCTGGAGGCAATGCTTCTCACAAGTAGGGGAACAGTGAGGTAGTGCCATATCTTGCGTTATATGTTGTACACTGTGTGTTCAATATCTTTAGTCTTAGGA
Source organism: Ascaphus truei (assembly GCF_040206685.1). Taxonomy (NCBI): domain Eukaryota; kingdom Metazoa; phylum Chordata; class Amphibia; order Anura; family Ascaphidae; genus Ascaphus; species Ascaphus truei. The sequence goes on along the minus strand of NC_134485.1, from coordinate 303,127,256 downwards.
ACTCGCAATTCACCTCGAGTTCCAAATGTATTACAGAGTCCCACAGTAAACTGTAATACCAGTTCAGTTCAATCCCACTGCTGCCATCAGTTTAATACAAGCCTGTCACAGTAACTTATGAGAGGCTGTATTATACACCAAAATACCTGGGTTGAACTGAACACGGCTTAAGATATGATCAAATATAATTTATTCCTTGAAAAAGGTGAACACACAAGATATACAAATAACAGGCAAAATATACACTTACTTAAGTGGTTTGGACAAGAAAGCCATCAGGATACAGGATTGGCAATTTCTTCCACAATACAGGTTCATATGTAGACATCACGAAAAGCACAAAGACAATGGGTATAGGCTGAGCCTCGTTTATATGCAATCTCAGTCCTATCCCTTAACCTTGGGGCGCCTGGCTGTCTAGCAGATTCCTTTGAAGTTAGGAACTCCCTTATCTGCAAGTGTGAATTATGACACTTACAGACCACTCAGGCCCTTTGTTCCTCCGCCCTATTGTATACAATCAGAGCGGTCAACCTTTGATCAGAGGGTTGATGATTGACAACTTGTCTGCCATCCTGACCTATTAACATAGCAGATAGGCTCTGAGTACTCCTACCAGACCCAAAATACAATTCATAGTTTAATATCTTCACATATTAAAATAAAGCGTTCTGCTGGGCCCAGTGGGCTGATACTTGCCAGTTCTTCTGGACGGAAGTGACTCTCCATTGTGGCCAAGTTTCAGCCCTCTGCGACCCCCAGAACCGGAGATACACTAAGGCAGTTTAAAACACTTTTTAAATACAGGATTCTTCCCTTTAAAAATGAATCTCTGCTTTTCACTCTTTCCCCATTGAAATCAACGGGCTCCGCCGCCATAGGCGTTCAATGGGGAAATTCCGCCATTGCCGTCTATGGGACTTCTTCGCCATAGCCTTTCAATTCCTGGAAATGGTCATGCATTCATGCCGGAACCGTGGCTACATGCGACTCAAATCCCAGCCCTCTGGTCCTTCCAGAACTGGAGATATACTTACCCTTTTTACAATTTCGGACTCAGCCGTTTTCACGCCACGCGGCTTTTCCCCATTGGAATCAATGGCCGGCGCCGCCACAGGCAATGCATGGGCGCGAGCCGCCATTGGATTCAATGAGACCTCCGCTCTGCCATTAAAGTCAATGGCGCGACACTTGTTCATGAGTACGACCCTTTACGAGGGTCTCTCATTCCCGGACCCAATGGGGGTCGTGTGGGGGGGGCTCCTAGGGGCTAGGGGCAAAAAGAATTTTATTGCCAGGTGTCCTAGAACCTAAGTTTCCCACGCCACTTGTCGTTGACCTTGAACTAACAGTGATCAAAGCTCTCTTTTAGAAAATTATCCGCTCTTGCGGTCTGCGGTTTGGATGGCTGCCAACCTGTTCCTGGAGGTCGGCGTCGAGGAATCCCCATTGAAGTCAATGGCCCCATTGACTTACAATGGGAAACCGCCGCTCCTCCTCTCGGACGCCACCTGCTGGTCTTCGCTGGAAACAGGTCCAAAACCGCCAAATCTGCCATTGGAATGCAATGGCGACCTATGGAAGGCTGCAAAATGGAGCCTGAAAAGGCGGGAAAAGGGAACAAAGGGCTATAATCACTGAATTAACATTAACCCCTTCCCTCCCGCATCAACCCAAATGTATGTGTTGGTGCAAACACTGGGATGAGACAATACATTTTTACAGGGGAATAAACAGTTTGATGCTGAAGCAAGGTAAAAACATATTTCTGGACCACAGTCCAGTTAACCCCTTGCTTCCAAAGTGAGAGCAGGGGGTGGCCAAATGGGGTTTAACCCCTTTAATACTGGGCCAAACCCCCTCTTCCATGACACTCCTCCACTCTAATCAGCTTGGTTATTCCACCTCTCCCCTAAGGGAGACCACAGCTGTGCCAGATCCCTGGACACAGTGTGTAAGTGTTACGCCGGAGTAGCCCGCAGACCAGACCTGTCCCTAGAACTGAGGTGGCAGGTATGAATACACACACCGACAGAGTGAGGGACGTGTCCGGGTTGTGGTATTAGATGGTGCCAGGCCAGATGGGGTGTTTTGCGTGAATACTTGCCTGTACCGTTTTCCCAGAAGAATGGTCGTTGCCGATATCAGGGGTAGGAGACGTATGGAAGGATCGAGATGAGTGCTGTGGTCGAAGGGAGCCAGAAGGTACGTAAACAGGAACAATCCGAAGTCGAGAGCCAAAGGGTGTAGTCTGCCAAGCCGCGTCAAACCCGAGAGAATCAAAGAACAAGCACTGCGAAACACCCATACAAAAACTATGACGAGCGATGAAGCACAGAACAGAGAGGGTATATAAAGCTGGAACAGCCAATCAGGAGAGGGGGCGTGCCTGGAGGAGCCCAGGGAGCTTCAGTGCATTGGATGCTGTTCTTAGAGCTCAGGTGACACTCAGCAAGAGCCAGATTGTAACCGTGCGGTGTTTGGGGGCGGAGCCTGAGTGGGGATAAGTTCGAGGGCTTTTGTGTGTGCACTGTAAGTCCAACGTGCGCATGAGAGGAAGCAACGTGGGGTGCGCACGTGCGCGCGGGGCGGCGATTCTGCGCCGATGGCTGTGGCGCAGAGCGTGGAGGAAGTACCTCGTGGAGCGTCCCACCATGCCGAGGGGTATGTGCTGAAGCTGAAGGGGGCTTGCGTGGTTGTAGTGGAAGGGTCTGAGCAGTGTAAGGAGAGAGCCGTGAGCTCCGCCTGAGGCGCTGTGTGATCACATTCCTAACAGTAAGCAGCTTGTCTCTCTGCCACTTCAGCTGCACAGCCTCACAGCTCTTGCATCAGACACCTGCACTGTCTGGATCTCATCTCCCACACTGCAACACTGTTGCAGACACTTGAACAACTAACTTCAGGAAGTGCTGTGTAATATATCAGCTTCCAGAAAGACCCACCTCTGTGTCACTAATAGTGGACACAAAGGATGCTGTCACTTCCTTTGCTACTATCTTACACATCACAGGGGTTGAGGGCAAACCTCCATGATGACTACTGGCAACCCTGCCCTTTTAACAGGAGTTACTGCACAGCATGAGAGAGATATGTACACCAATTTTTCACATGGCTACATATGTATAAAGACGATACAAGCAGAAATGTCATTTCAAACTCTTGATTTCCTATTTTAAAAAGACATGACGAGTAATATTGTCAATTATTGCCTTAGCTATTTTATTCAATCAATGCCACAAAAATGCTTGCTAATGCTGAAATCACCATGCAATGGTGTGTAGCAAATAAAGAGCAACACTCCTGAATTCAATTCAATTGTGGCTTGCGATTTATTACGTAATAAATCCTAAACCGCAATTGAATTCAGGAGTGCGGCTCTATTTGCTACACACACTTATTCAATTACATATACTGATAGATCACTCAAAATGTGTCTTTCAATTGGCCCATTGATATTATAAAATCGCTTTCACAGTCATCATAATAGTTCATAAAAGATTGTTGTACATAATTTATGGAACATTCTCATCTGCCAGTTTTTGCAGAAGGGACTTTCTTTAAAATGTTTATAGGAAATACTAAGTAGTTGAAACAGAAAGTTACAGTAACGAAACAGTACAAATCAGCTAACAACAATAAGCGAAAACTGCCACTGGGGGATGAGCTGCAATTGTATTGCATTATCTACCGGTCCCAGGGTCTTGAAAGCACTTTGCATGTGTAGCCAGGTCCCCCTCTGTGTTGCTGCCCCCCCCCCTCTACGCACTCACTGCGGCGGTTGGGAGGTTAGCAGCCACTCGTGGAGAGCTGTGGGGGCATGTGCGCGCATAGCGCGCCTCTCTCGAAGACTGCAGGTTGCCAGGGACGCGTGCGGTCACGTTGTTAGGGCTCCGGCGGGTCTCGGTGCAGGCCGCCGCCATAGTGAATTGCGCACGCATGCGCAGTGGGGATTTCGGTGCGGGGACCGGCAGGGAAGTTCGCGCATGCGCAGGACAAGCGCGCGAAGGCTAGCCTACCAGTGAAAGGCTCTTGGAAGTAACTACAAGTCCCATGAGCCTCAGCAGCACCCCATGTGATGCCAGGGAGCCAATAGGGCTGAAGCATTGCCCTGGCAGGCAGGAATGGATACATTTCGCGCTGAGCCACGCTATCAGTCAGGACCAGGAAGAGCTAGGGGAAGGAGGTGAGTGCAGGGGTCAGTGACCCACTGCATTAGGCCAGTAACCCCCCTAGGCCCCAGATAGGTCCTGAACTCCCCCAGCTTGTGGTGCTATAGGGACAGGCCCTAGGTTAGGGACTTTGTCACATTAGTGCCAGTGATAGATAGGGACACAGCGGACGCTGCGCTTCATGTCAAAGAGACTTGGGCTCAAGTCTGTGTTAAAGAGACAGAGATAATCTCCAGGGTGGGATCGCCCCTGGCAGGACCCTCGTGCGAGGAAACACTAGATCAGACGGGATCACCAAGCGGCAGATCCTTTTCGAAGTTGCTTGCAGGCCCGAGTGCAGGAGCGCTCGGCAGGTACCCCCATAAGTGCACCAACGTATACCATACTCATTATAAGTACACATAGTGGCAGCGCTGACCACGGGACAAAAGGGGTTAGGCTGTGGACACGATGTGGGGATACACAGTGGTGGGTAGGTACACTCCTAGTGGAGTGAGAGACACTGTGAGGACTGAGTTACATGGTGGAGTTACCCCGTAGGGGGGAGTGTTAGTAGTGCATGTTATAAGTGTGTTATCTCCTGCATATATAAACTGGTTATATACATGTATTTATTGTGTATGTGGGTCCTGTGTAGGCAACCTTCTACATTTCTAGAACCCTGCACAGGTGGAGGTGCTGTAAATCAGATCGAGCTGAAGGACTCACCCCAGGTTCCCACGAAGCGGAGGCTAAGGCCTCTTGTGAACCTACAGGTATATGCACCACACCTGGTAACACATAGGTTTCCACCCACACACCTTGTATCTGTGATTGGGATAGAGGGAATACCCGTTACATTTGGAGGCGCTGCTGAGATTCTAGGACCTGGGGTGCCCTATTCCAAACAGTATCATAAGGGATCAGCAACATGGTAATTCCCTCACATCAAGAGGTCCATGTGTGGGCCACCTCCATCGAGGAACCACCTAGTCACGTCGTGGCCGTAGGGAACGTTCCAGCGTTAGTGGCGGAAACTGACATCCGGGACTCATTGAGGAAGCTCTTAGGACCAGATAAAGTATGGCGCCGTGGCAGGGTGTTCGACTCTAATTATAATAGGAGCGCCATATTATTCACTGTGGGGCGGGACATATGCCAAGAAACGGCCGCGAACATTCTAGTAGCCCCCGAGTGCCCGCCAGAAGGTTACCCCCTTATATACTCGGAATTACCAGTCATACGGGAAATGTTTTTATCAAGGGGTCCCACTCAGGTTCCCGATGAACCGTCCACCAGTACTTGGCCACTAACTACACCAGTGTTAAGTACTCCAAACCGGGTAGACCGTGCCCCACCCAAAGTCTCCTTTACCCCAAGCGCTCTCACGGGAGCCACTAGTTGGTCTGACAGTCTGCCCCCCTCACCAGCAGCCGCCCTCCGTGAGATGAACTCAAGGCCTATCAGAGACAGTATGGTAATTAATGAAGGTTCCGTAATGGGGGTGACACTCCCTCATCCCTCAATTCGTAGAAGCCATCACCATGGCCTCACAGTCCCAAAGCTACCGGAAACTCAAAGCTTTCTCGGGAGTACTTCCAACACCACAGGGGGAGGAAGGGATAGACCTTTGGAGGGAGAATGCATTAAAAGTCATGGAGGAATGGTCGTGCACTGACACCGTAAAAAGGCAGCGTATCATGGAGTGTCTCAGGCCTCCCGCTTCTACCATTGTAACCATCCACTGGGACCAACACCCAGAGTTGACGGCGTTGGAGATGGTGGAGTTCCTGCTGGAAGCGTACGGACTAGCAGAAGATGAAGGAGCGATCTGGACGAAGTACTTCAATCTTTATCAGAAGGAGGGAGAGGACTTGTCGGCCTTTATACACCGCCTGCAGCTGGTCTTGGGAATCCTACTCAATCGTAAGCTGATTCCTGCCTCTGGGATGGATGAGGCGCTTCATAAGCAGTACCTGCGGGGATCAAGCCCCACTCACCCCATAGCCAATCTGCTCCGCAGCAAAATAATGGACGGGGGTCCCCCTACGTTCACCGGGTTGCTGCGCCAAGTGAAAATGCAGGAGGCACATGCTATGCTACACTCTACCGCAAAACCCAAGAGCCCCTCCATCTCAAAGGGAAAGGGCTCTATGGAGAAGAAGGAAGAGTCTGCTGCCCCGTCCAAGGGGTACAAGCCAAGACCCACTGACAGACCACCTTCCCTGTCCAAGGTTCGTCCGGAACACTGCAAAGTTGTTTGCTATAACTGCGGTAAGAAGGGCCACTTCGCCAGTAACTGTCCAGAGATGGAGGGCCATCCAGAGGAAAACCCTCCCGATAGAGGGAAATCAGCCCGGTCAATGGTCTGCCGCATACACATGGCAGAATCTGACCCAGAACCCCCTCCTTCTGGAACCGAAGATGCCCCTTCTGACTCCGGCCCCAGTGAAGACGCCTCACCAAGGGAAGCTTACAGTCAAGTAGGCCCCGCGGCCATCGTGCCTGTTGTACTGGAAGGGATCTACGCATCGTCCCTACTGGACACGGGGTCACAAGTGACCATAATATACCGCAAGTTCTATGACCAGCACCTTAAACACTGCCCCCTGAGGTCGGCCAAACATATGAAGGTTAGGGGGTTAAGTAATGAAGACTACCCCATCGATGGGATTGTAAGGGTTCAACTGGAAATACTCCAAGTGAACACAGGCAAGAAACACCCCATGCATGTAGCGGCAATGGTATGCCCGGAGCCACAAGACCAGTGCAAGTATCCAATCATCTTGGGGACCAATACTGATATAGTACAAGCTGTAATCAGAGCCTACTTGAAAGAGACCAACGAGTTGCCGCTGGCCAATTCGCTCCTAGATCCCGTCTTACGAGAAGAGTGCAACCAGGTATATGCCTTGGAGCGTCACGGGGATCTCTACAATCGTCAATGCGGACTGACGACCATATTACCAGGGGGAGTGCAAAGAATGGCTATCTGGTGCTGTTACCCCGAGCGAGAGGAGGACGATCAGCTCTTCTCTCTGGAGAGTACCCCTGAGGAAGAAGTTCAGAGAGGGTATAGGGTACTACCCGAAGTGAGGGAGCGGATGACTAAAATCCCTCCGCGAACTTACGTGTATGTGCAGAACATCTTTCCATTCCCGATGGAACTTGATGCCGGACAGAGTCTGGGTTGCATATATCCGGTCAGCTCTGTGGAAACATCGCGCCAGGTGAATGCGGCGGCAGCGAGTGAGCGGTTAGTCGATTTGGACTTCAACTTTGGCAAGTCGATGTTGACAACTGAGTGGAAAGACCGGCTGACAACCCAGTTGAATAAACGAAGGATGGTGTTCTCAACGAGTGAGATGGATGTGGGGTGCAGTCGCAGCGCTCAACATGCCATTAGACTGAATGACGCCACTCCGTTCCGTGGACGTTCTTGTCGCATCGCCCCTAGGGATGTGGACAATGTAAATAACGTCTTGCAAGAAATGGAGACCGCTGGGATATTGACGGAGTCTCGGAGCCCTTACGCCTCTCCCATAGTGGTGGTGAGGAAGAAGAATGGGTCCGTACGGCTGTGTGTCGACTATCGGACTCTGAACAACCGTACGATACCGGACCAGTACAACCTTCCTCGCATTGAAGAGATTCTGAATGCTCTGAATGGAAGCCAGTGGTTCAGCGTGCTCGATCTACGATCCGGGTACTATCAGGTACCCATGAATGCAGAGGATCAGGAGAAAACAGCCTTCGTCTGTCCCTTGGGGTTCTATCAATTTACTCGTATGCCCCAAGGTATATGTGGGGCTCCTGCTACCTTCCAACGACTAATGGAGAAGACTATCGGAGACATGAACCCTCGGGAGTGTCTAGTCTCCTGGACGACATCATTGTCTTTGGAAGAACTCTGGAAGAGCACGAAGAGAGATTGCTGAAAGTGATAGACCGTCTTGGGAAAGAAGGGTTGAAATTGTCCCTTGACAAGTGTCGCTTCTGTCACACCTTGGTGACTTACGTGGGACACATCGTGTCAGCTCAAGGAATCGCCACCGACCCAGCCAAAGTCGATGCGGTCGTGAACTGGCCTCGTCCCGAGAATGTTACGGAACTGCGATCCTTCCTGGGTTTCTGCGGGTATTACCGTCGCTTCGTGGAAGGGTACTCTAGTCGAGCTAAACCCCTGAACAATCTGTTGAAGATATACCCCGAAAATACAGGAAGGAAGGCCACGTGAGCCCGTCAACCGTTTGGCAATAAATGGACGCCTGAGTGTGAACGGGCCTTCCTGAAGTTGAAGAAAAGTCTGACCGAAGCGCCGGTGCTTGCGCATGCTGACCCAGAACAACCATACGTCCTGCATGTGGATGCCAGTCTTAATGGCTTGGGCGCCATCTTGCACCAGAAGCACCCCGAGAGCCTTCGACCAGTGGCCTACATCAGCCGCAGTCTGACACCCAGTGAACAGAAATACCCTGTCCACAAGTTGGAATTTCTGGCTCTCAAATGGGCCATCACGGAAAAGCTCCACGATTACCTTTATGGTGTTACGTTTGAGGTAAGGACGGATAACAATCCCCTCACGTACATCAATACCTCGGCCAAATTGGACGCAGCAGGGCACCGATGGCTGGCAGCCCTAAACAATTACCGATTCTCCCTGAAGTACAAGCCGGGACCTTTGAATGTAGGGGCTGATGCCCTATCCCGACGACCAGGGCTAAGTGCTACTCCAGATGATGAGGAATGGGAAGAACTCCCAGGACCAGGGGTGCGAGCTATGTGTTGCACTGCTGCCATCATCAACGACCAAGTGGCCTTCTCCGAATTACGGGTTGCAGATTCCCTGGGATGCCAGTCACAGGCCGTCCCCGCAGCCTATTGCGATCCGAAAGGAATGAACATAACTCAGGACAAAGTGCTACGGTGGAAAGATCTAGTAGAATATCAAATACAGGACTCTGTAGTTAGTATTATTAGGCAAGCCGTTGAAAGGAGGAATCCAGCTCTCTTGAAGCATGCTCCCAAAGACTTGGTTGCTTTGCTCATGCGGGAGGGAGACAAATTCGAAATCGACAACTGCTTACTCTATCGGGTGGTACAATACCACAACCACCCTGATAGACGACAACTAGTCCTCCCTAAGAACTTGCAATACATGGTGTTGAAGTCCCTACATGATGAGCATGGACATCTCGGTGTAGAGAAGACCTTTGGGTTGGTCAGAGACTGCTTTTTCTGGCCCAAGATGCGTGAGGCCGTAGAACAACACTGTCGCCGTTGTACTCGGTGTGTCCAATGCAAGACCCTGCCTACTAGAGCAGCGCCTATGGGCCATCTGAAAAGTTCTGGCCCCATGGACCTTGTGTGTATGGATTTTCTGTGCATTGAGCCTGATAGTCGAGGAATAGCCAACGTGCTGGTCATCACGGACCATTACACCTGGTATGCCCAGGCCTTCCCCACTAAAGATCAGAAAGCCATCACGGTGGCAAGAATATTATGGGAGAAGTACTTCGTGCACTACGGTCTTCCAAACCGCCTTCACTCAGACCAAGGTCGAGATTTTGAGAGCACTTTGATCCGAGAACTGCTCAAAATGCTGAACATCGCCAAATCACGAACGACCCTGTACCACCCCGAAGGAGATGCGTTGCCAGAACGATTTAATCGAACCTTACTGGACATGCTCGGCACTCTACAGAGTGCTCAGAAGACTGAATGGAGTCGACACGTGGAGGCCCTGGTGCATGCGTACAATTGTACCCGACATGAGTCAACTGGATTCTCCCCATACTTCCTCATGTCTGGGCGAGAGGCGAGACTGCCAGTGGATGTACGTCTTAGAGTATCGATGGATGGGATACACAACGCTACCCATTTCAAATATGTGCAACGACTCAAAGACAGCTTGCAACAGGCGTATCAACAGGCTGAGAAATCCACAGCTAAGCTGAATGCTGACAATAAAAGGCGATACGACCATAAGGTCAAATATCGGGAACTTCGTCCTGGAGACGCTGTGTTGCTTCGCAATCTGGGAGTCCCGGGCAACCATAAATTGGCTGACCGTTGGAGAGACGGGGTATATGAAATAGAATCTCAAATGTCTGGCCTCCCGGTCTATCGCATCAAAGACACTGACGGCCGGGTAAAGATATGGCACCGTAATCATCTTCTCCCCATTCCACAAGTGGGAGATGAGGAAGCAGAGATACTGGCCACACCGCTCAATGGTGAGTCCGATTCCTCAGAGATTGGCCAAGAGACTGTACCTGATCATCCCAATCTTGAGACTCTGGAAGATCCCATGGAAGGGCCCTCTCAAAGGGATTCCCCCAATGGAGGGCATCTCCCGGAGGAGCTACGGGTAAAGGGCCCTGTAGGCCAACGCCTACAAAGGTGGCACCAACAGACCAGCCTTTGGATCCCCAGAGCCCGTGCTTTGTGCCAAACAGAGACTTTTCAGAGACATTTCTCCCCTCAAGGGAAGAGGCTGAGCCTCAGGACTATACTTATTACTCCCCAGAGGGAGTTGTGGAAGAACAGCTCCGCAGGAGCCAAAGAATAAGGTACCCTCCAAACCGGGTAACCTATGATCAAATTGGGGCACCCCATTATGAGGCTCAGCAGTGGGCTCGCAGCAGAATGCAGTCCGTCATTGTGATGTTCACTGAAATGTGCAATCTGATCTAGAGATGATAAGTAAGATCGCATTGATTGTTGCATTTTTATTATATAACGATGTTGTGCCATTTTCATTATATAACTTTTGTACATAGTTATATTGAGTTGTGTCCCAAGCGAGGACGTTGGGGTTTTTACCAGGGGGAGGATGTAGCCAGGTCCCCCTCTGTGTTGCTGCCCCCCCCTCTATGCACTCACTGCGGCGGTTGGGAGATTAGCAGCCACTCGTGGAGAGGTGTAGGGGCGTGTGCGCGCATAGCGCGCCTCTCTCGAAGACTGCAGGTTGCCAGGGCGCCGCCATAGTGAATTGCGCACGCATGCGCTGTGGGGATTTTGGCGCGGGGACCAGCAGGGAAGTTCGCGCATGCGCAGGACAAGTGCGCCAACGCTAGCCTACCAGGGAAGGCTCTTGGAAGGGACTACAAGTCCCATGAGCCTCAGCAGCACCCCATGTGACGCCAGGGAGCCAATAGGGCTGAAGTATTGCCCTGGCAGGCAGGAATAGATATATTTCGCGCGCTGAGCCACGCTAGCAGTCAGGACCAGGAAGAGCTAGGGGAAGGAGGTGAGTGCAGGGGTCAGTGACCCACTGCATTAGGCCAGTAACCCCCTAGGCCCCAGATAGGTCCTGATCTCCCCCAGCTTGTGGTGCTATACGGACAGGCCCTAGGTTAGGGACTTTGTCACATTAGTGCCAGTGATAGATAGGGACACAGCGGACGCTGCGCTTCCTGTCAAAGAGACTTGGGCTCAAGTCTGTGTTAAAGAAACAGAGACTATCTCCAGGGTGGGATCGCCCCTGGCAGGACCCTCATTCGAGGAAACACCGGATCAGATGGGATCACCAAGCGGCAGATCCTTTTCGAAGTTGCTTGCAGGCCCGAGTGCAGGAGCGCTCGGCAGGTGCCCCCATAAGTGCACCAATGTATACCATACTCATTATAAGTACACATAGTGGCAGCGCTAACCACGGGACAAAAGGGGTTAGGCTGTGGACACGATGTGGGGATACACGGTGGTGGGTAGGTACACTCCTAGTGGAGTGAGAGACACTGTGAAGACTGAGTTACATGGTGGAGTTACCCCCTAGGGGGAGTGTTAGTAGTGCATGTTATAAGTGTGTTATCTCGTGCATATATAAACTGGTTATATACATTCTCGTGTATGTATTTATTGTGTATGTGGGTCCTGTGTAGGCAACCTTCTACATTTCTAGAACCCTGCACAGGTGGAGACGCTGTAAATCAGATCGAGCTGAAGGACTCACCCCAGGTTCCCACCAAGCGGAGGCTCAGGCCTCTTGTGAACCTACAGGTATATGCACCACACCTGGTAACACATAGGTTTCCACCCACACACCTTGTATCTGTGATTGGGATAGAGAGAATACCCGTTACACATGTATATATTTATAACACTGAGAATTGTTGAGTCCTCAGAATGTACCAGTCCTGGGTCCTGTCTATGCATCTTACTGCCCTCGCCTACAGGCCGCTCCGTCACAGGACCACATAGTATCTACACACACTAATAGTAATGCAACACTCTCTTACATTTCTACACCTACCCACACCATTGGTATACACTCCCACTCCACATACACCTTTTGTAAAGCGCTGTATACACTGTGGGCGCTTTATAAATTTATATTTACACACATACATACACACACATCAGAAGGGGAAAGGGGCAGTCACTTTGGAAATGCTTCCTACATAAGAAACATTAAAAATGTCTTTAAACATTTTGTTTTAAAAAAAAAAAAATGGTACAAATATTTTCTCATAGTACAGAACTGATTTATTTAAAAAAACAAACATGTAGAATATTGCTTGAACTGCTGCTTTAATTTCAAACATATTTTACAGACATTTTCCACATACAAGAGACAGCTTATTAGGAAAAGGCCCCCCTCTGGAGAGAGTATCCCGTGAATTTTCTGTCCCTTTCATCTCAACATATGGGATATGGAGTGGGAGACATAGAAAGATTATTCTACAGTCCTGGCATGTGCTACAGTCTGACGAAAATCTTGCACCATTACTGACTGCTAAACCCTATTCTCTTATAAGAGAGGACCGGATCTAAGAGATCAGTTAATTAGGACGGACATCGGAGGCAAAACCAGAGCTCAAACATACATGGGTCCCCCGAAGATGGGCTGTTTCAGGTGTTGCAGCTGCAACCATTGCGGCAATATGCAGGAGGGCAAACTTTTTATCACCCGCACACAGGAGAGATGTTTTTTATTAAAAAATTCTTCACATGCAATTCGAGAAACGTGATCTATCTGATTAAATGCCTTTGTTGATCAGGTTATGTGGGTGAAACCACACAACGTCAAGGATAGGATTAGACAGCATAAGGCTGCTATCCGAAGAGGGGATGAGGATGCCCCTGTGGCGCATGATTTCATACATTCTGGGCACAATGCCGCACAACTATGGTATCAGGTTATCGATAGCGTGGAGAACCATAGACGAGGGGGTAACCTCACACGACAGCTATTACAGAAAGAGTCCAAATGGATCAGGACACTGGGTAAGTTAACTCAGGGAGGCATGAACAAGGAAATAGATTTAAGTTGTTTCTTTTGAGCTGTTGTATAAGCAATGATAAGCGCCTCTGAGGTTATCCTGCAGTGGCCTTTGACAATTCTATGTGTCTGGGTAGTAATATGCTGTTTCATCTCTTCCGCAGAACGCACAATATGTTGCAAAATGTTGCCGCTTACCATTGAAGGGTGCACTCAAGGTCCCTCCAGTCCTACCCTTCCGTATACTATTTACACATGATCCGTCCTTGACTTTAGCAGTTTTTACTCACCTCTACCTGATCCTAGTACAATTCACTTGCAATTTAGTAAGAAATTGTTAGCTCAATTGGAATGTTGTGTGGCTGTTTACCCCTTTTTTTGTCTTCCTGATCATTACCGAATAATTTCTGATAGTACCCAGCGACTGTCTAATTTTTTGCACTTGACACCTGATACAGGAGTATTATTATTGTATACTTATGTAGCCCTGTTTCCTTCTGAATACAGTATACCACCTATGCTGTCTAACCTGTTGGCTCGCAGGGCCTAAGCCTCTGCCACGGAGAGCGTGGGACAATGTATATGTAGGGGTAATCTCTTACCAGGTGCAGCGCCTCCACCTGTGATGGCTCCCAGCAAAGCGGGAGTTGTTCCTCACAGGACAATAATCCAGTACTACTCACACAGTATGTAAAAGAAACAGTAGCTTTACTAGCGGTAACCATAACCATGCATATGTCATTACTATCAATGTTGCTCTTCACTGAGACATAATAACTAACGTGTCTCGCAGGACGCGACCCTTCACAGTGTTCCCACACCGTGTCCAACACAACACACCATAAACCCCTGAGGTGAATGTATGTGTGTGACTGCGCAGTCACTAATATGGACAATGTTATAGTTGGTGCACTTTATTGGATGATACCTGCCAAGCGCTTCTGCGCTCGGACCCGCAAACGGTCTTCACAAAGGATCCAACGACGTGGGGCTGTCTGTGATGTCCTCCGGGCCGATCCTACCTGGCGACTGATGGTAAACCTGGAGAGGTCTGGTCCCAAACCTCTGGGATGCAGCTGTGACAGTCTCTTTATCCCTAGCTCCACACACTAACGTGACAGGTTCCTATTCTAGGGCCTGTCCATATATTAACTAGACTTGATTGGGACTCAAGGCCTATCTGGGCCTGGGGGTATGCGGGCCTAGTGTAGAGGCTACTTGCCTCTCTACACACTGAGCTCCTACCTCTTCCCCTTCCCGGTCTTCTCTGCCCAACGTGCTCCCCCGTGCAACCTCTCCCTGCTCAGTCTCTTCGCCCTATTGGCTTCCGGCCATCACCTGGTCCTGCTGAGGCTCATGGGACTTGTAGTCCCCTGTTCTAAACCTCCTCTGGTTGGTCAGTGCTTGGAGTGCTCGCGCAACCACTTGCAGCGCATGCGCGATCTCTCTGGTGTTACAGTCGCCTACGGGACTACTGCGCATGCGCAAATACAGAAATGGCGGCGCCCTGGACCCTAGGGCCGCTGCGGAACTTCCGGTGCACCGGAGCGCTCCCTGCAACCTTCCCTAACTCTCTCACCACAACGGAGGTGAGGGTCAGTCTGGGGGACGTGGCTACACTTAGATCCAACTTTTGTATGTTTAAACACAGCTTATAGTGTGTTAACAACTCATGATTATTGTTTAAGTCAGGCAGACTAAGAATAATACCAATACCAATTTATGACCAAATGTCTTTACTAATTGTGTTCTGTCTCAAACAACACACCTTTTTTTCATTTACTGTGTGTCCTGTCATTAATTGTGTTTCTCTTTCTCCCCTGATGAGACAAATTCAGTGAGCTGCTTGGTGGTGCTGCTGCTAGTGATGCAGGTTGCCATGGCAACTGGGAGCGTCTTTGCTCCAGATTGGTTGCTGTAGGAACTCCCAGACTGCATAATTCAGTGCAGAAACATCCCCAAGGGGTGGAGCCTTCTGCTGACGTCAGGGACAGGAGGGAGTGGAGTCAGCTGTGTCAGCGATCCCTAATTTAAGCAGGGGGGTGGCAACATTGGTGCCCGGCCTAGCAGAGTGATTTCCCAATAGGGCAATTGGATTTAGATACCCCTGCCCATCACACCTGGCGCGTTAATTTCAGAGGACAACTAAAGCAGCATTCCTAGGTTGCTAGCATTGTCTTAGATTGTTCTGCTATATTGATACTAGATTGATTCTATATGACTACAATAGTGTGGTTCATCTGAGACAGTTTTCAACATTACTGTTTATATAATTTAACCAAGGCTTCCTGGTTAATGCTTTATAGGTACTGACTGGTTGAATAGCAGTTAACAATTGTGGACACTGACATTTTTTACTAGTGTTCCTCCTTTTAGATTATGCTGTGTATGTATACATTGCTTTAAGCTCTTTAGTTGTGTATGTAGCCATGCATAATAATGGACTGCAGACATCTTCCCTGTTGGCAGTAAGCCCTGGTAAGTACAGGCCTGCCATCAGTAGTTATGGAGGTTTTCCCTCACACCCTGGTGAGGTGCCTGTGTTTGGATGGGAGTGGCTACATGCTCTGAGTCCCTGGATAGTGACATCAGAGATGTGCCTGCCCCCTGAGGTATAAAGGGCACAACACTGTCAGTTAAGTGTTGTTGAAAAGCAGTGGTTGCAGTTGTTGCACAGGGAGTGCAAGATAGTTTCGTGACCCTAGTGCTGTAACTAGTGGCACGAATATTCTAATCAAGCCTGTCTAGGCCACCCTGTGTCCAGGGACCTGGCACAGGGGTGATCTCCCTAAAGGGAGAGGGGATCCCACTCCAATTGAGGAGGGCAGTACCTGGCAAAGGGACAGCACGGAGGAATGTGCGGCTGAAGCTGAGAGCTGCATGGGGCAGTCTACTGTAATCAGATCATCAATAAAGATGCCCTTGTTAAAGAAACCCCCACTGTGTGAGTGTGAGATTACTCTAGAGTGGCAGTCACCACCGAGAAGGAGTTCCTCACCATGACCATCTCCCTGCGGAAGCATAGATCCTGATGAGGTGGAGGCGCTGCACATGATGTAAGTTGGACTCGCACCCACTACCTCAGCTACCTGTCCTGATGACATCCCCTAATACCATCAAGCGGGAGACTCAGGAGTCCTGTTACTTGCAGGTGCACCACCATACACGATCACGTAATGGGGACCGGTTAGACCACACGGGCCAATGTGAGATTGGGTGGGTCAGACAAGTGGGTCCAGCCGTTACATGTATATGATATGATATACATATATATACACATATACATATATATATATACATATACATATATATATATATTGCAAGAGAGAAAAAAAGAGCCCTGAACAAAAAGCACTCTAGTTTGCCTGGCAGTACAAAATCACATAATTTTTATTCAGGGTTGTCACAGAACAAAAAGTTAAAATACAAAGCACAGAAAATTAAAATAAAGGCATGGATCCCCTGTGCGTGGCAAAACTTGTTATATCCTCCAACTATAAAGTCCCAATAGGGACAATACAATAGCCAAAATAGACAGGATAAATGCTCTACAGTACCTGACAAGGTAGAAACAGTAAAGCTGACAACAGGCCAGACAAGGTGGCTAGGCTACGTGGTCAATGCAGTGAAATAACAGTACACTTCTATCTCCCTTGAGTCTGGGGTGAATACAAAGTGACACAATGTCAATGAAACTCAATGAAAGACACACACAATGCAGTCAGAAAAGCACACCTTAGCCTGCAGCAGCAAATAAAGATACGTCACCTTTGGTCAGGTACACAGCAAAATAAGGGGAGGAAACAAGGAGCAAAAGCTCATAGCATGTAAACGTGTCCCAAGAGGGGGACAAACCAGGGGATCCTGCCTACTGGACCTGCTCCTACGCGTTTCGGCCTGAGCCTTCTACTGGGACACGTTTACCTGCTATGAGCTTTTGCTCCTTGTTTCCTCCCCTTATTTTGCTGTGTACCTGACCAAAGGTGACGTATCTTTATTTGCTGCTGCAGGCTAAGGTGTGCTTTTCTGACTGGATTGTGTGTGTCTTTCATTGAGTTTCATTGACATTGTGTCACTTTGTATTCACCCCAGACTCAAGGGAGATAGAAGTGTACTGTTATTTCACTGCATTGACCACGTAGCCTAGCCACCTTGTCTAGCCTGTTGTCAGCTTTACTGTTTCTACCTTGTCAGGTACTGTAGAGCATTTATCCTGTCTATTTTGGCTATTGTATTGTCCCTATTGGGACTTTATAGTTGGAGGATATAACAAGCTTTGCCACGCACAGGGGATCCATGCCTTTATTTTAATTTTCTGTGCTTTGTATTTTAACTTTTTGTTCTGTGACAACCCTGAATAAAAATTATGTGATTTTGTACTGCCAGGCAAACTAGAGTGCTTTTTGTTCAGGGCTCTTTTTTTCTCTCTTGCAATATTTACCTGCCCTCATAGCACCACCGACAGATTACTGTATCTAGATTTACCTTGTCGGTTATTAGTTGCCTTAACTTGTCTTGTGGATGCGGGGTCATCCCTTTCTCTCAAAAAAAACCCATATATATATATATAAAATCAAAAAATAAATAGATGATACCGTTCTGTGGCTAACGAAATGCTTTTATTTGTGCGAGCTTTCGAGATACACTGATCTCTTCTTCCGGCGATGTTACAATAAATGAAGCAAGCAAAAGCTATAATATAAACAGTGTCTATTGGAATGTTATCTGTGCTGGTCCTTCCCCCGGTGTGGATGTGTTTTATGGCTGGAGGTGTCAAAAGGTTCCTGAAAGCAAGTGATGAGAGAGTGTGTATGTGTATCAGTGTTTATAGTATAGCTTTTGCTTGCTTCATTCATTGTAACATCGCCGGAAGAAGAGATCAGTGAATCTCGAAAGCTCGCACAAATAAAAGCATTTCGTTAGCCACAGAACGGTATCATCTATTTATTTTTTGATTATTGAAGCTCGGCTAACGCGGTACTGATACCTCTACATGTATATATATATATATATATATATATATATATATATATATATATATATATATACTGGCAGTCCTCGTTTTACAACGAATGGTTTATCCAACGCTATACAATGCATACCTATGTTCATTTTTACAACGCCAAAACGGCTTATCCAAAGCTTACGACGCTTTGCAAAGTTGTTTATGTGTATATAATACATATATTATAATATATTATATTTTTATATTATATATTATGTAATATTATATCTATAATACAGTATATGCACTATATAATTTATGTGTATGCTGCATATCTTATTGTCTGCGTAAAATATTTTGTGTATTTTAGCATAAAAAATGCCTTCAGGAACGGAACCTTTAATTTAAACAGTGTTCCTATGGGAAAACGTATTTCGCTTTACAACGTTTCGCTATCCAACGCCATTTTGAGTAACGCATTGTTTCGGATAACCGAGGACTGCCTGTATATATATATATACATATATATATACACATACATATACACACACACACACAAATCCTAGAGATAGAGATACCTACCTCAATTTTACTTAGCTTCTGCTTTCTTATATTTGTATGACTCTTTTTTTTAGCTTTGGTTGGAAAAGTGTACAGTTTGTTATGAAACTGACTATCACAGACAACACCACCCTCACTGTGGTTCAAGAAAAGAGATCATTACAAGAAACCATAAAATACAGCAATAACCCAATACCTTACATTACACAACTAGCTTACATCAAAGTAGTGCTCTGTTCTCTTCTGACCGAAAGTTAAAAAAAATACTGCATCCAATGTTACGTGCAACTGTAGAGATAGAAATAACTTGTCACATCCATTTCTTAGTAGTGAAAAACTTTAGTTATTATTATTATAATTATTACATGTATTAAAAGTGGTTTTCCCGTTCATCTTTACTGGCATAAGATAGTGTTACGGAAAATCAAAGAATTGTGATTTTTTTTTTTTCTTGGCAGCTCAATAAAGTTTACTGTTGAGATATGGATGTGATTTTTAGACCTTTCCTTTCAGCCTTGGACATTGTGTGACAATAAATTAAAACCATAGTCACAGCTACTGGAAGCATCCTGTCAAGACAAGGATATAGTCAACAGAGAAGGCCAGCCAAGATTTATTTGAGATGATTATGACTTCAATATCACATATTAATTCCCTACATGCATCTTAGCTCTATAATAAAATGATGTGTTGGTCTTATTATTATCCTATAATTAACACAAACCATGATTATTGCATACAGTTAACAGTATAAATATATAATTTAAAATACAGTAGACGTATATTACCGTACAAAACAAGGAAGATATCACAAATAACTAATCAAAATAAGATAGCCCCTGTCTGAAAAGATCAGAACCTAATATATATGATAAGGGACAGATAAAATACAGTAAGAGTAATTCTTAGATTTAAATTGTGATGTGTTGTTCTTTGGTGGAATCACAGATAACTAAAACACTGTCTTCACTAACACAGAAATAAGTGCAGGACTACAATATAGAAGTATTTTCACTAAAGTCTGATAGCCAGTATGTTTTGGTAATTGTGATTAATATGAAAAGCCCTCACATTTTATTTGTTGTTGCTTGCACAATTTTATCTAAAGTCGAATATTAAATAGCACAAATAGCTGTATTCATATTAGCCATGTAAAAGAACTATTGTCTGTAGTTTAATATACATTAAATATTATCATGTTAGTACTATTACCTAAACTACCAAGAGGACTTACTGTAAGAATAAAAAAAAATTCTACTCCAGATTTCATTATCCACTGGGGTGATTTAGAAATGCTTTATGACAGTGAAGAGGCACATTTTTTTGTAATTTAACATTTAATTTAGAGATCACAGAAAATTGTTGCAAAGATATAAAATTGCACTTGTGCATACTTAAATTCATTAAATGACCAATTATGCTTATATATAGTTACATTACCTGACTTTAATTAGCGTATCCTCAATGCTTTATTTTATATCATACAGTGCTTGCCTTCAAAGATGACTGTTATTGCTGTATTCTAGCCAGCAAACATAAACAAAGCCCCATTCAACACAGGGTATTTACAGTAGAAGTAGGAACACATACTATAATATATTAACGGAAAGAGAATCAATTTCATGGAACAGCCTCAGGAATTATGCAACAGTTTTAGATTTTCTTATGTCATCACAGAAACAAAAAATCTCATTAGAATGGCTACTCCACCGACCCTAAAATTAATGAATGCTCTACATTATAGCAACAATAGGAGTTGCAAGACTTTCTGTTCCCGGTATTGTGTCATGGTGCAAAAATCATTCCACACGAACACCTTGTTTGCGGCGGGTTTGCCACAGAAAGTCAACTAAATTACATCCTGCAGTTAGGTGGATTTTATTTTTTTATTTTTTTTGTAACTTATTTTTTATTTGAGTTTTTAGAAAAACATAGGGAAAGGGATGCAGAAATAGAAAAGGGGGAGGGGGAAAAGTACCGCAATTTTAACAAAGGTATCAACAAAACAAAATTATAACGATGCTAGACAACCACTTCTCCACACAAAATACAGCCAGTGGTCCACAGTAACTCAAAAATTCACATACTCCTCCCTAGAGTATCAGGGCTCCCAAACTTTTTGACATTTTCTAAAGTTACTATATGTCTCACATAAGCTGTTAGTCTTTCCATAGATTGCACCTCATTTACTGTACTCTCGAGATAATCTCTCTGCTGGATGGGGGTTGGTACTTTTTCCAAGGCCCTGCGATTGCACGTCTTGCCGCGGTCAGAACATGTAACAATAATTTAAATATATTTTGGTTTAAATTATCTAGCGGCTTACCCAGAACCATTTTAAGCGGGTCTAGGGGAATTCTTATCCCAATAGTTTCTAGTAGCAAATTTTGCACTATTCCCCAAAATCTCTGTATTTTGGGGCAAAACCACCAGATATGAGCCATATCCCTGACACCACCGCAACCTCTCCAGCAAAGATTTGTCGTCCCTGGATAAATCTGCTTCAACCGCCGAGGCGTCAGATACCATCTGAAGATAACTTTATAGATATTCTGTTTAAGATATTGTGCATAATGATGCATTTGTTGCATTGACCCAAATATCTTGTCAATCTTCCCAAGAAATATCTACCTGAAAATCATGGGCCCATTGATCCATATAACGCTGTGTGCAGGGAGCCTTAAATTCCTGAGAAATAAGAAAGACCGACCTGGAAACAGCTGCCTAAGATAATGGGAAACTTGTAAAAATCTGGACACCTCAGCAACCGTGAAAGAATATTTCAGAAAAAAGCACTGAAATTTAACAATTTACCATTCAATAGCATATCCCCCACATCTCTAACATTTTTAGCCTTCCATAAATTAAAAGTACTAGTAAAACAACCAGGACTATAGTCAGGGTTGTCAAAAATAAGGGTGCATCTCGAGGGAGCTGAAAATAGTTGATAATAATTTTTGTCCTCTGCTCTTGGCTCTAGGCACCGATGAAACCGGGACAGGTGTGGCATGGGACGTCTCGCTGGGAGTTGGTTCCATGACCGGTCCGGAGTCTTTGGTGGAAACCACCCGCACGCGGGCTACCGGCTTCGCAGCTGGGGTGCGTTGCCCCTGATGGGGTCCGCCGGAACTCAGGGGTTCTGGGCAATCTTGTCTGATGTGACCAGGGCGGTTGCTCGTGCCGGAGCTCCCCCGCCTTCGGTGGACTGCTGCCCGCAGGCGGCCTCTGAGTCCATTGGGGGGTATTGGCAGAATTTCTGGCCGGTGCAACCGCCACCGCCGCCTTGGCTACTGTTTTGGCGGTCATCAGGGCTCGGCTGGCCACATAGTCATCTGCAAGCCTCGCCGCCTCCTGGTAAGTCTTGGGCTTCTTGTCGTACACCCAAGCCCTCACCGCCGGCGGGCACTGCTGCATGAGCTGCTCCTGAAAAATGAGGTCCAGCAGGTGTTGGTAAGTCCGTGCCTCATAGCCCTCAACCCAGCGTATCCCGTACAAAGCCATTTGGGTCACGTAGGTGACATAGGACTCCTGGGGCTGCCTCTCTTCCTGCCGGAATTTACCCAGGTAGGCTTCAGGGGTAAAACCGTACTAAAACAGTAACAGTTCTTTCAGGTGGTCATAGTCATCAGCATACTCATCTGGAAGCGCCATCATCATCTGCTTAGCCAAGCCAGACAGTAAGGGGTCCAAACGTGCAACCCTATGCTGGGGAAGCACTTTGTACCGCCGACACTGTGTCTCAAAGTTCTTTAGAAAACTGTCTATCTGATCAGTACCTTCCACAAACTTGGTGAGACTGTGCTGATCCAGTTTGCGTTCATCGTTGTTGGGTTGGACAGGGGGGCAATAAGCGGGTCTGTTCACTGCCATAGTGATAAACTGCAGCCGCTCCTCCGGTGTCCCTCTGTCACCCCACGCAGTAATCAGTGCCAAAATTTCAGGGGTGAACGGACTGGTAGCCGCAGCAACCAGTACCCCTCCTGTTGCACTGCTCCCGGGAGGTGCACTTGTTCCCTCTCAGAGATTCCGCTGCCCCGGCACTGGGTTCCTTCCCTGATCTCCGGGTGGCTGTATTAGGGCAAGCTGAGCCGTATCCTGAGGCTCTGCAAGCCGGGCTTCATAGTCACCGATTGCGTCAACCATGTCTGCGACCTCCTGGTTCT
The DNA here is from genome assembly GCF_040206685.1 of Ascaphus truei. NCBI lineage: Eukaryota > Metazoa > Chordata > Amphibia > Anura > Ascaphidae > Ascaphus > Ascaphus truei. Next base: position 303,104,216 of record NC_134485.1, on the reverse strand, counting down.
CATAGGGCAGTCCATATTCACGGCACTTGTCCTTCAGCTGAGCTCGGTTCCTCATGTTGGATGAGCCTTCAGCCTCGCTCATGGTTCACGGTCGCAGCAGTGAGGTGGTGTTACAACTTGTGTTAACTGTTGCACTACTGTGTGTTCAATATCTTTAGTCCCAGGAACTCGCAATTACTCTCGAGTTCCCACTATATTACAGGGTCCCGCAGTACACTGTAATACAGGTTCAGTTCAATCCCGCCGCTTGCCACCAGTTAATTATAGAGCTTGTCACGGTAGTTTATGACAAGATATAATGAACACCAAATATCTGGGTTGAACTGAACGAGGCTTAGATATAATAAAATATAATTTATTCCTTAAAAAAGGTGAACACAGCAATATAGTACAATTAACAGGCAAGAAGGTAACACTTACTTAGGGTTGGGGGATGGAGAAGTATCAGCTAGCAATTCTCCAGCAATCCGGTGACATCCCAGGTGGAATCAGAAGAACAACTAAAAACTGTAGGGTGGACATAGTTTATATACAGTACCTGTGTAACCCTATTCTTAACATTGCATACTGACTATTGGTGAACAATTATCTGTATCCAATCCCTAACGTGGAGACACAGATTAACCCATACCCCCAGCTAATTAGCCCATGTGTACTAGGACTCTATGGGTAGCCCCATAATTAAATCAGGGGCGACGACCAGTTTACCAAATGAAGTATCTGCATTGTTTGAAGGTGTAGACATAATACTTACAAACCACTCCAGTTTGATGATTCTCCACCCTCAGGTAACAATTAGAGTGGCAGAGTCTGTTGATTAGTACTGGTCTGTTGATTATTACTTAGTGTAAACAATCCGGGCAGTTAACTTTTGATCACAGTGCTTAGGCTCAATCAGCCGGCTGCCCTTCATGACCTATTAGTATAGCAGATGGTCTGCATTTTCAGAGCAGATCCAAAATACTATACATATATGGTATCAGTGGGTCAAAATTTGCCAGTTCTTAATGCCTACAGTGAGTCCACACATTGGCCAAATATCAACTCTCTGCAACCTCCAGAACTGGAGATACAGAAATGCACTTTAAAATATTAAACTACAGGATTATAATGAAACATGGGAACAGGGGAACATACCTTTTTCATGACATGACAAGGTGTAAACCACATTCCTAGACCGCAGTCCAGTTAACCCCTTGCCTCCTGGTGAGGTCAGGGGGTGGCCATATGGGGTGCAACCCCTTTAATACCGGGCCAACCCCCCTCTCCCTCTACAACCACTCTTGGTCTTTTGTTACCCCATATAAACTGCATGATTTTATTATGTAAATCCCTTATATATTTTATTGGGATAGCGACCGGTAGTGCCTGAAAACAGTAAAGCTGTTTCGGGAGGACATTCATCTTGACTGATTATAATAAGGCCCATCTATGATATTTGGTGACCATTCCATAATAAAAGATCAAGTTTAATTCTTGTGAGAAGCTCTGGGTAATTATATTTATAAAGAGATTGATAGTTTTTGTGAGAAAGATCCCTAAATATTTCAATCTTACATTATTCCAGTAATAATTGAAATTTAATTTGATTATTTTTACCTCAATAGCTGATAAAGTTAAATTTAATGCCTCTGACATGGCCGAATTAATTTTATATCATGAAAACGAACCAAACGTAGAAAGCTCTTCTTGTAAATTGGGAAGAGAAGTCAGGGGAAATAGATCATTTGACATTTTCCTGGCCGATCTTGATACCCTGTATATTAGGATTTTTCCTAATTTTTATTGCAAGCGGCTCAATTGTCTACTCAAAAAGCAGGGGAGAAAAAGGGGCAACCCTGCCTAGTGCCATTGCTGATTTTAATTTGGTTTAACCCCCCCCCCCCCAGCAATTTTAAAGAAGCTATTGTGGCTTCATATACGGCTTGGACCCCCTTTAAAAATGGACCGGAAAAAACAAACTCTTGCATAGTTCTATCCACAAAATCCCATTTAATTCTATTGAACGCTTTTTCGGCATCTAAACTCAATGACATCGCTTTGGGTTTAGAAGACTGTATATAATCTATTACATTGATAAGCTTACGTGTATTGTTTAAGGATCCATCATTTGCGCCCTCCCCGGCGCGCTCCCTACCTGCCTAGACCTGCGATTGAGACTCCTGCCACTTCTGCCTCCTGCAGCGCATCGCAGAGACCAGCGAATGCCAGCATTCATTCTAGGGGCGCGCGCGGACTGCACTTGGCACTAAATGCCATTCCTGCTGGTCCCGCCCCCAGGCTTCGCTCGCGCAGTAATGTTATTGCCGTGCGGCGCACGCGTGCAGAAGCCTCCTCGCACCTCTTTGTAATAATATAGGATTCACCTGCCTTGTTTCCATCAGCCAACCACAGCCATGCATACTAGGGAGTATGCTTCCTCCTCATTTGTCTGTTCTTCCTACTTATGCTCAGCCTGCCCTCTGGCACATTGGCTGAGAATAACCTTGTTTATGTGCGCTGTGTTCACTGCAGTTCTGCCCCCTGTCTGAGCCTTGCCTGTCTTGTCCTGTGCTGCCTGACCTTGTTTGCTTGTTGGATTACGCACGTCTCCACTCCTGACCCGGTTTACCCACGATGTTCCGCACCTCTCCAATCCCGACCTTGGCAAAAGTACCTGCAACAATCCGAACCGCTCCAATCCAGAACTCGGCAGGTATCACTGACCATCCTGACCTCTCCTACCCCGACCCGGTTACCTCAATCTATCTACACTCCAGACGCCCTCGCGACTGTGGGTAGGCGTTTATCAAAACCTCACCTCAGCCTCGCAGTCATGCCTTGCTTGTGGTGAGCGCATCATTACATATTGTCCGAGGCTTGACGCATGCTTATAAAACCTACCTGATCATTATGAATTAGGCAGGGCAGGATTGAGTTTAATCTATTCGCCAAAATTTTACTATAAATTTTTTAATCTGTATTAAGAAGTGAAATTGGCCTGTAACTTGCACAACTCATTGGGTCTTTTCCTTTCTTAGGTATCACTACTTAGTTTGTTTTTGACATTTGCATGGGAATCTGGGATCCCGATAAAAAAACTATTGAAGATATCTAATTGATATGGTGCTAAAATTCTCCAATATTTTTTATAGTATAGATTTGAAAATCTATCCGGGCCTGGGGCTTTCGAGGGTTTCAGACCTTTATTGACCTCTTCTAACGCTGAAATATTTATTTTAGCATTGAGTCCCTCCGATTCTTCCGCAGACAACTTGGCTAGTGTCACGTGTGCTCACCACAAACAGGACTAGACCACGGGGCTGAGGTGGGGCTGTATATAAACACTGTTCTACAACCACGGAGCCAGGTCCGGAGTGGAGAGTCAGAGTCGTGTAGCCAAGTCAATGTAGGAGAGTTCGGGTATGTTGTGATACTTGCCGTGGTCTGGGGTTGGAGAGAGAAGAGTAGTCAGTATCCATAAGCCGTGGTCGAGGAGAAAGTGGGGGTCCAACAACAAGCCGAAGTCCAGGGGTACAGAAGAGACAGGTCTAGGTACAAGCAGGGGTCACAGGAACAGGCAGGATACAGGAAGCAGCGAGCACAGCACATAAACATTAGTTTATGCTCAGCAATGTGCACAGGAACCAGGAAGATAAATAAAGGAGGAAGCAGGATTGGTTGCAGGTGAGACACAGCTGATGTGTGTATTGTGATTAGCTGCTGCGTGGTGTGCGCGCGCAGTGAGGATGCAGCGTGGAGCGAGTGCGTCGCCAGCAGGAGTAGGCGCCGTGGCGACGTGACGAGAGCGTGCCTCCGCAGGTGCACTGTTGGGTTGGTGCGCCCGCGCAGACAGGGGTCAGTGCGCGCCGCATGTATTGCTGCGTGACGCATACGGGAGGCGGAGCCTAGCAGCGATCCTGACAGGTAGTTTGCATTCCTGTAAATAGCTATCTATTTGTTCACTGGATGTTTTATTGAAGTTGGGGTCTGATGAGTACAGATTATACAAATTATTATACAGTAGTATTTATAAAATTCCTCTGCAATTTGGAAAGGGTTACAGTATATGTGATTTCCCCGTTACCCTGTCTTATCACAGAGACTTGCAATTTAGATTTAAAACCTCTTAACTTACTAGCGAGCAGCTTATCTGCTTTATTACCCTTATCATAATAGGTCGGACGAGTCCATTTTAATGCTTTCACTGTGTATTCCAATCTTAATTTATGTAATTCCTCTCTGGTCTGGCAAAGAAGCTTATATATCTTCCCGCATGGCCATGATTTATGTTCCTGCTCTAGTTCAACTAAGTTTTCCTTGCCGTAAGTTTTCCTTGTTTAAAATTTGTAGCTCTTTTCCTATATAGCCACGCTGTAAAATGGTCTGCAGTTGTCTCTCCTGCTGGCAGTAAACCTGGTAAGTTACAGGGGTGCCAGCAGTAATCATGGAGGTTTGCCCTCACACCCTGGTGAGGTGTCCTATGTATGGATGGGAGTGGCTACATACTCTGAGTCCACAGTTAGTGACATCAGAGATGTGCCTGTTTCCTGAGTTATATAAGGCACTGCACTGCCCAAAGTTAGTGCGTTGGAGGAAGGAATAAGTCTGTGTTGATACTTGTGAATGGAGGGCCCACTAGTGCAGAAACTAGTGGCCCATTTCTACATCAAGTAGCATGAAGCCTGACAAGGCCACACTGTGTCCAGGGACCTGGCACAGGGGTGATCTCCCTGCGGGGAGAGGGGATCCCACTCCATTGGGAGGGCATACCTTTTCAAGGGACAGTACGGCAAGATGTGCGGCTGAGCTAGCCGCTGCAAAGGGGCAGTCTGCCCATACTATCGTCAATAAAGATGCCCTGTTCAAAGACAACCCACTGTGTGAGTGTGAAGTTACTCTCCAGTGGAAGTCACCACCAAGAAGGAGTTCCTCATCAGAACTATCTCCCTGCAGATGCAGAGATCCTGATGAGGTGGAGGCGCTGCACGTGATATAGGTAGGACTCGCACACACTACCTCAGCTGCCTGTCTGGATTGACATTCCCTGAACAACATCATGCGGGAGACTCAGGAGTCCTGTCGCCAACAGGTGCACCACCAGACACGACCATGTAATCGGGGCTGGATAGACCACAGGGGCCAATATGAGATTGGTTGGGTCAGACTAGAAGGAATACCTGTTACATTTGGTGGCGCTGCTGAGATACCTGTCAACAGGACAGGCTTTTGCTAGGCAAACTGGGAAACAGGGAGAGTGTCTGCTGCCACTTTGTGCTGCGTGGGACGGAGCCAGGGGTAGTCAGGGGAGCTTCTGGAGCTGCAGACCGCACGGACGACCTGGGATCCTGCAAGGAGTTAGTGGGGCTGGAGCCGGGCGATAGCTGTCCTAGTTAACTTGAGGTAGTGCTAGAGTAGGACGCCTAAAGGGATAGACTGTTAACTAGGTCAGGAATCCTGGAGAGGGTCTGCACTAGACTGACCAACAGTAGGTAGACGCCCAAGTACTGCATGGAAGAGCCAGAGTACTCTAGACCATTCCAGACCACTTACCGAAGGGAGCACAGACTGGAAGGAAGGAGATAGAGCAGACACAGAAAGAGTGAGCCTAGCCTGAGGTAGTGCAAACACGAGTCAGATCTACAATAGGTACACAAGGTGGTGCACAAGGCATTTTTATTGTATCGGTGTGGCAGCTGCCCCGCAGAGAGGAGCTCCATGTACAATAAAACAATATACAGTAACCAAATTGCGACCGCAAGAATGGAGGATCCGCGTGGTGCGGAAGGTCCAAGATGGTGGACGGAGGCTGAGGGAGAGAGCGCACATGGCATGTGTGTGGGTGAAGAGCAAGCTACAGAAGCGACTTTTGTGAGCCTGCTGTGGAGTAGCGCGAAAGCTGTGGCCGCACAGTGTTGGTCCTGCCTACGACCTTGGGGCACTGACCCTGAGGACAGTGAGGAGGACATTGTTGTGAGATATGAGGAGCATAATGGACTTGCTTGTCATTCGACATACAAACAGTCAAAAGCTACCTCAGCCGATAACAAGATTGACATTGCAAACCAAAATGGCGGTTCCCGCTTCCCTGGGAAACCGCGTGGGCCAGTTGCAGAAAATGTTGCAAATTCTCAACTTGCAGAGAGTTGGCCAGGAGTGGCGCCAACAGGAAAACCCCACCCTGATGGGGAGTATGGCGCAAAAGCTGGAGCCGCGCCCTCATGGACTATGACTAACTCCGCCCCGGTGCTGGGTCATCTGACCGATTTAAGGGTCCTCCCCATAATCTCAACCAGGGGGAGTGATTTCCAGTTTTGGCGGATGCGGATGGAGTTAGCTGGAGGAGGGGTTGCCAAACCAGCCCCTGCACTTCAGTTGCGAGGAGCCAGTGAGCAGAACAGACCACTATTGAGTGTGCCTCCTATAGTGACCATGGCCTGCAAATCTGAAGAGGGATCTGATATCAACCCATCCTTACTCGGCTCCAGGAGGCTTCCTAATACTGCACTGACACACTTTATTCGAGCAAATACCCAGTATGTACCTGGCAGATACCTGGAATGCGCCGCTCCTCACCTCTGACAAGCCCCGTTGCGTTTGCCTTCCCAGCCTGGGTTCATGCCTGGCTGACGGGCGGCTGATCTGTTAAATGATAATGATTAGGATTTAATAGGCTGCAATGCTTCGCGTGTCTACCAGATGGCATAAATTCATGAATTGTAATGCAGTATATATATATATACTGTGCAGTATTGCAGCCAGCGGGAATAAAATGCTTCAATCCCTGCCTGGAAAATAACCCAATGCACTCGGGCAGAAAACAGTCACAAACCTCAATACACCCGGGTATACCCGAATTCGTGGGACTAGCCGAGCTCGAATAAAGTGTGTCGCCAGTGTACTTCGAGTGGCTGGTACCGAGACAGTGGCATGCCTATACCTACAGTGTCGCCTGCCGGGGGGTGCGGTGAGCACTACAGCGCGATGCTCGCAATGTGGCCTGCAATATCTGTGGCCCATGCCAACGTTCGTGCCGGTCCAGGCAGTAGAGGCCGCAGGAGATGTATCTATGTTATCGGCGGAACTCCCCTGTGCGCTCTGGAGGGAGCATGCAGATCCCGGAGAAAGGGGATCGGGCCCGGCTATCAAAGTTGAGCCGGACGAGAAAGACAATCACCGACGCGGTGATAAAAGAGAGGCTCACCGCCGATCACCGAGCGGAGTGCCCCTACCTAAGTCGAAGTTGGATTCCTCGGATGAGGAACTTGCAGTTCCTACCGCGGTAACAACACGACCTCCGGGGAGTCAAGGTAGCAGTACTATCAAAAGAATACCACTCACCTGTGTCGGCAGTGAACGAAGCAGAGTATCGCCCATACAGCAGCAACCCGAGCGGCGAAGTCCCACGGCCGTGGTGACCAGCGGTTCTGATGGCGGCAGATCCACCCCGACACCAGGGAGCGGTAAGCAAAGTCCCTGCTTTTACCAGGCTCCAAGGGTGGCAACGGCGGAGGAGGGACGGTGCCAGGCCCAAGCGGTGCCACAGCGGAAAAAGGCGTTGCCGGATGTCGTAGTGGAGGAAGAGGTCTCGCTTGGGGACCCAACCCAAGATGGCGGAGAGTCACGTGTGTTCCAGGACGTCGCTTCCGGTGGGCAGGGCGGAGCCGATATTGAGATGACTGCACCTCCTCGGTCGAGCAGTGTCAACCGATCACCTAGGTCGAAGAAGAGCGGGCGATCGCTACGGAAGCTGGAGAACAGTGAGACCGGGGAAGCGGAGAGCCCATGCGGTGGCACAGGACCAGGTAGTGGTGAAGAGCGGGTCGTAGCCCCGTGAATACCGACAGTCCGTCCCTATGCCCAACCCAAGGCCCTAGTTAAACCCCTGTCCCCTGTCACCTTTTCCCATGGGTCATCTTCGAGCCTGTGGATGTCTGAGGGGTCCCGAGTCACCTCCGAGGAACGGACTGGGGAGAGCCTGGACTGTTTTACATCTGATGATGGGTCGGCGGGTGGAAGGTACTCTCGGCAAGTGTCCGTGTCAAGCGACTGCTTAAGTGTTGTGAGTGTCACACTAGAGAGTAGGCCCAAGAGGATAGGATCTCAGTCCCGGTCTGCCGGGACATCCGGGGTGTCCTCCTGGGGGGAACTAGAAGAGGGAGAGTCAGTGGAGTCAGCTCCAGAGGAGATTAGGGAGACCCGGTGGTGGGCCCCCTTGTTTGAAGGATATGAGGCATGGATGGATAGAACCCGGTTCATCTTAGAGCGAGATGGGGTGGTAGATTATTGGTGGGCCAAGGGGGAGTTCACTGAGGAGGCTCATTTAAAAGCGATGCAGGATCGATGGTATGACATTAGTCGTGGGCTAACAGAGCCATTGGGTCCCAGCAAATTGGGAGATCCGGTAGAACCGGATGAACCCCTGTCATGGGTGCTGCCAGGGAGAGCGGGTAACACCAAGTTGATACGGGCCAGCCGGGCTGAACGGGCCATTGTGTCAAAGTACAAGAGCTCACATGGCTTAGAGTATCCCTATGTCCCCGAGCCCCTCATGCAGGAGATAGAGTTTCAGAGGGATGGGTGGCTACAAGAAACGATAGAGATGTATATGGTGAATAAGGGGGGCACGATTACTGGGCGCAGGGCGGAAGAAAGGATCTCCCAACTAATGAGAGTGTGGAGCATCGGGCGCAGTATATACATGCACAAGGCTGTATATAGACCTGAGAGTGGCTTGCCCCGGGAATACAGTATCACTGTAACTGATATGGCGGGTCGGGAAGTAAAGAAACCAGACCCTCGCCACTATTATTAGGAAGAGAGATAGCGAGGTCTGTTTCTGAGATAAGTGCCCCTGCTGGTCAGTGAGCGCTACACCGTTAATTATGAAAACAGTGATGTTGTTCTGACTAATTATGTGTTACATTTTACAGTGCTTCCTGGACAAAGGTACACCAAATTTAGGTCCCAGCCGGGACGGTGGGGATTCACCAGGGGGAGATGGTAGCCACGCTGTAAAATGGTCTGCAGTTGTCTCTCCTGCTGGCAGTAAACCTGGTAAGTTACAGGGGTGCCAGCAGTAATCATGGAGGTTTGCCCTCACACCCTGGTGAGGTGTCCTATGTATGGATGGGAGTGGCTACATACTCTGAGTCCACAGTTAGTGACATCAGAGATGTGCCTGTTTCCTGAGGTATATAAGGCACCGCACTGCCCAAAGTTAGTGCGTTGGAGGAAGGAATAAGTCTGTGTTGAGACTTGTGAATGGAGGGCCCATTAGTGCAGTAACTAGTGGCCCATTTCTACATCAAGTAGCATGAAGCCTGACAAGGCCACACTGTGTCCAGGGACCTGGCACAGGGGTGATCTCCCTGCGGGGAGAGGGGATCCCACTCCATTGGGAGGGCGTACCTTTTCAAGGGACAGTACGGCAAGATGTGCGGCTGAGCTAACCGCTGCGAAGGGGCAGTCTTCCCATACTATCGTCAATAAAGATGCCCTGTTCAAAGACAACCCACTGTGTGAGTGTGAAGTTACTCTCCAGTGGAAGTCACCACCAAGAAGGAGTTCCTCATCAGAACTATCTCCCTGCGGATGCAGAGATCCTGATGAGGTGGAGGCGCTGCACGTGATATAGGTAGGACTCTCACACACTACCTCAGCTGCCTGTCTGGATTGACAGTCCCCGAACACCATCATGCGGGAGACTCAGGAGTCCTGTCGCCAACAGGTGCACCACCAGACACGACCATGTAATGGGGGCCAATATGAGATTGGGTGGGTCAGACTAGAGGGAATACCCGTTACACCTATATGAAGCTATTGAGATAAATTGACCTTTAATGGAGGCATTATGGGCCTCCCAGAGGGTGGACAGGCTTTCAACTGTGCCTTTACTTTAAATTAAAGTAATCTACCAAAATATTTCCTATCTGTTTCTCGATCCTCGTTTAAAAGCGACTCGTTTAGGCGCCACTGGAACACCTTGGGCCTAATAAATGGGGTTTTCAGGACCATTTCCACTGGAGCGTGGTCTGACCATGTTATAAGGCCTATATTTGTCTGGGCGACCCGATCCAAAAGATTTGCAGAGACAAATATATAATCAATTCTTGTATAAATATCGTCAAAGGGAGAATAAAATATCTAATCTCTTTGTTTTTTATTCTGCATCCGACCTTGAGTGTAAATTCTTTTATAAGTTTCTTAAAATGTTTTGCTTTGTTAAATACATTGTTCATTATCTTTTGTCGTAGTGATGAGGATCTGTACAAATCGGTGTTCAGGGTCATATTAAAATCTCCTCCCAATATTATATCTCTCTTGGGGGGACTCCACAATTTGTTCTCAAATTGATTTCAGAAATTCAATTTGTTTTTCAATCAGAGCATATATTAACTAAGATTAGTCTAACCCCTGACAGAAGACCCCTCTTAGTGTAGGGACCCTTGAAACGTGGTCTGCCATGCAGTTGGCTCAAGGGCTTACAACAATTTGGCCAAAATGTTAAACTAAAAGACCATTTTATTTATTAGTTATTTATACATGTATATTTAGGCACTGTACCGTATATACGTTTTTCTGGATGTGCACTGAGCTTTGTCTGTGTTTTATGTTATGTCTCTGGTTTTAAATATATATTGCCATGCTCAGTAGCACTCCTCTGTGAAACTTATATGCTTATATATATGTTGTGGGTATTTTGAGGGTTCAATATAAGCTTGTAGGTGTTCTGTATGTTTTATAATTCTTGTTCAGCTAGTCTTGGCTGATTGGAGGGTGGCAACCTCCTATCTAATTGAAGCTCCCTCCCTCCCACATTTAAATGGTTAAAAGCTCACTCCATGGCATCTCCCACTATCAGGGGAACTTGCCTGCATGCAGTGTGATTTTGACAAATCTATTACAGAGTGCTTTTCCTGGTAATGTACAGGTTAATAAAAGCTTCAATCAGACTTAGAACTTTTGCAATTAATATTGACAGATTTATTATAAATCATTCTTCCTGGCAATGCACAGGTTTTTAAGAATCTAAATTAGTGTAAGGACCCTTCAAACGTGGTCTGCCGTGCAGTTGGCTCAAGGGCTTACAACAATTTGGCAAAAATGTTAAACTAAAAGACCATTTTATTTATTAGTTATTTATACATGTATATTTAGGCACTGTACCGTATATAAGTTTTTCTGGATGTGCACTGAGCTTTGTCTGTGTTTTATGTTATGTCTCTGATTTTAATATATATTGCCATGCTCAGTAGCACTCCTCTGTGAAACTTATATGCTTATATATACTGCTGCGGCAGACTTTATTCTAACAAATCACCGGTTTGTCCCTGGCTTGTTCCTGGAATGCGACGCTGTTCACCTGGCGCATGCCGCGTACACCTTGCATTCCCAGCCACGGGTCATGACCGGCTGATGCGTTTATTGATAATGGTTCGGATTTTAATAGGCTGCAATGCTTCGCGTGTCCGCCAGATGGCAGAAATTCATGAATTGTAATGCGCCGAATCAGTAATGTGTCGGCTTGCAGGTGTTTCGTTTAAAAAAGATACTGTACCACAGTGTGCCATTGTAACTTGGCCTTGGCCTTGAGACTGAAGGAAGAGTTGCTAAAATGTATCAATTTAGGCTTTTCATATTAAAGATAGACAAAGACCAATTTCAGTTACAGTATTCTCCAGAGACCCGTCGCCCGCCATGAGTGTTCAAGTGCAGCCCGCTTTCCAAAAACCCGACAGAAGTTACGCGTATTTGATATGGGCCGCGATTAATGCAACAGATGATAAGATGGCAACAGTTGCTCAAATTTATCAGTATTTTATCGAAAACTATGACTTTTACAAATTTTCACCAGCTCATACGTGGAAGCATGCAGTAAGGAAAAGGTTATGTAGCGACCCCTGTTTTCATCGGATTGAGCCACAATTTGTTGGAGGGTATTGGTGTGTATCACTGGCATTTTCCTGTATCTATGATCATGAAGGCGGCAAAAGGCGAAGGGTCATGTTAAAACCAACTAAGAAACGACAGTCGCTGCCAAGCAACGCACCAGCACCAGCACCGGCTTCCAATGACGGTCCCACCGTCAGTGACAACCCTGAGCCTGAGTCGAATTTTGCGTGCAGTTTTGATGAAGCTTGCATGTACCTAAGCGATTTCCAGCCTCACCAGCTGACTACAGGTGGACTAGTCCCGCTGCAAACTATCGACGTGGATGATGAAGAAAGCTGGACTGGCAGTGGACCAGCGCCGGCGCCAGCTGAATGGGAAATTCTATGGTGAGTACTGTATTGTTGCCGTATTATTTTGGTGGGGCTGGCTGGGTACTTCTTTAGGGGGGTGACCATTACTGTACATTAAAACTTTTCTTTTTGTTTTTCCTCAGAAAAGAAAACGGCTAATGGGGGGATTTCGATGGATAATATTGTACTGTATGCTGATGTTTTCCGGCCGTACAGTATACTGTGTAATAAACCCGAAAAAATGAAATTATGCATTTATTCTACATGTTCAGTATCGTTTCATTATGTGTCTTCTACAGTATACTGTACAGTGGTATACAGTGCATAACATCTGGGGGCAAAATGAATTTTATTTCTAGGTGTCCTAGAAAAAAAGTTCCCACGCCAATTGTCCGTGAACTTGACCGAGGCCCTAAGTAGTTCCCACGCCAATTGCACAAATATAATGTAAAATAATCCGTTCTGTGGGTCTGAGCGGGTTGAAATTCGCCTGGTCCTCATGTGGAAGGACCCTTGCCATAGTGGCAAAATATCAGCCTTCCACGACCCCCGGAACCGGAGATACCAAAAGACAGTTTAAAAGCACATTATCAAAGTGGCTTTTTTTTCTGCCATGCAAGTCAATGGCAGAAACCTAAACTTTACCATTACCCTGACTCCGTTCTGTACAGTACTGTACTTTAAAATAAATTAAATAAGCAATTTTACTATTACTGCGCGCGCACGCACAGACTGTGTACTGAGCATAGGTTGAACCGCGAAGGTATTAGACTTCAAAGATAACAGCTCGCAAACGCCCCCATGAGTTTTTACACGGCATTGCAGTATTGCAGACAGCGGGAATAAAATGCTTAAATCACGGGCGCGAAAATAACGCAATACACTCCGGGCGAAAACGATACAAAACCGCACATAACCGGGATAATCTGAAATTCGCGGAGCTAGCCGAGTTAGAATAAAGTGTGTCGCCACAGTATGTTGTGGGTATTTTGGGGGTTCAATATGAGCTTGTAGGTGTTCTGCATGTTATAAGGCCTACAGTATATTTGTCTGGGCGACCCAATCCAAAAGATTTGCAGAGACAAATATATAATCAATTCTTGTATAAATATCGTCAGAGGGGGAATAAAATATCTAATCTCTTTGTTTTTTATTCTGCATGCGACAAGCGTCCTTGAGTGTAAATTCTTTTATAAGTTTCTTAAAATGTTTTGCTTTGTTAAATACATTGTTCATTATCTATTGTCGTAGTGATGAGGATCTGTCCAAATCGGTGTTCAGGGTCATATTAAAATCTCCTCCCAATATTATATCTCTATTGGGGGGACTCCACAATTTCTTCTCAAATTGATTTCAGAAATTCAATTTGTTTTTCATTCAGAGCATATACTGCTGCGGCCGAGTTTATTCGAGCATTTGCCCATTATCGGCCGCAGCAGTAACCTGGCGCGCGCCGGAGGGTGCCGGGCGCGCGCCGAAGCAGCGGAAGAGCGCCCTCCGATCGGGGTGCTCTCCCTCCCGCTGCCGGGTCCGCCGGGTCCCCCGGAACCCCCTGCCGCCGTCCCCCACATCGCGGGACACCAGGGCTCCCTCGGGGAGCCCTGGACGCGCGTGCAGGGGGCGCAGGCACCCGATGACGCGTGACCGCGCATCAGTGATGCGCGGCACGCTGAGGGAGTGCGGCTAGCACGCCGGGGCATCCCCCGGCTTGCGGTGCTAGCCGTGCTCGGATAAAACGTGTCGGTAGTGTATATTAACTAAGATTAGTCTAACCCCTGACAGAAGACCCCTCCCCATTATGAATCTGCCCTCCTTATCCCTTTTAATTTCTTCCATTTGAACTGGGACGTCATGTTTTAATAAAATAGCTACTCCTCTCTTCTTCTTGGAGAAAGAATAATAATAAGCTAACGGGTAAGTACCCCAAAAAGTGTTAGGGGGTTATGGTTGTTAAAATGAGTTTCTTGAAGAAATAAAATATCTGCCTACATCTTCTTAAATTCTCTCAGAGCTAGTTTCCCTTTATTATTCGAGTTTAGTCCTTTTACATTTAAAGAGACTACTTCTATGGGTAGTTGGTTAGTCATACTGTAGGTTACAAGTTAAGGCTCACTCTCTACTTGTCATAAAATGTGGAATGGAGTGTGGATGTGAAGGTGTCGTTACCTGAACTTGAAGACTTATTACGGTCCACTTTAAAGGAGGGAAGGCGCAACCTCCTTGATGATCTGTGGTGGTTCTAGGGGGGGAACAACTTGGGGGGGAGAGAAGTTAGAAGAGACAGAGCAGAAACACACAACAAACAAAATAGAAAGAATGGACCTACTGTCCATCCCAAAACCTTTTAACTATGGTCTTACAGTGGACCAAAATAAAGGGCTCGAAACCCCAGCATTGAAACTATTTGAAAGTCTCCTTTCTTTTTAGTTGAATGGTTCTCCTCCTAGGTCACAAGGGATCACAGTGACCCAGATAAACTATCAAAAGCAGAGAGGAAAAAAGTTCATAGCAGGCCATAAATTCTGGACCGCCGACCTCGGCCTTCATCTGATCGGATTTCAACCACGGGAAAGGAACCTTTGCACCCTCAAGATGGATGGGCAGACTCTGAAACAACCAAACGGTCGCTTATTCCTTCTTGTTGTGGGACTTCTGGCGAGCCCTCAGACCTCAGGGAACGCTGCGATTTCGTGGACGGACACTCATGTAGACCAAGGGCTCTTAAAAAAATTGTTGCCTCTTCCGGGAATCTTAACTAAACTTGCTTCCTGTCTTTATTAACCACGAGTCGGAATGGGAATACCCATCTGTTGAGGATCTCGTTGTCTCAGAGAAGCGCTGACTGGGTGGAGGCTTCTTCTTCTTGCGATTGTAGATCTGGAGAGATCTTGGAAAATCTGAATCCTAGAATTCTCAAAGTACACAAATTCTTGATTCCTGCAGACTCTTAACATTTTCTCCTTAGTGGTGCAATAGTGTAATTGTACTATTACATCCCTTGATTTCCGGTGGTCCGTGAACCTTGGGCCCGGGGGCTCGATGTGCTCTACAGTATATCCATATGCAGATTGCTTGTTAGGAGAGGCGGGACTATTTGCATAAATAAATTTATTAAATAGACTTGCAAGTTATATGTATCAATTTCTTCTGGGATATTTCTTACCCTGAGGTTTTGTCTTCTTTCCCGATTTTCTAAGTCGGTGTCATTATCTTTCAGGTTCCTAATTTCGGCATTGAGCCTAAATAACTCATCTTCCATTGAATTGTGGCTCTGCAGGGTTTATTCTCCAGCTGCATTGTCCGTTCTGTCAGAGTAGAGAGATCTGACCTGAGTTCTGCAACAGCTTTGTCCAGGGCAACTTGGAAGACACCCTGCATCTCTTTAAACAGTTCTTTAAAGGCTTTTGGAGTAATTTGGGTGTTCTCCTCTCTATCTTGTTCCTGGTCAAGCTGATTAAAGTTTTCTCCTTGTTGTTGATGCTGCTGGGACTGCTGTTGTGACTGTGGGTGCGCGGGCGCCATCTTGAATTGTGGCTGCTGGGGATCCCGTTTTCGTAAAAAAAGGGACACCAGGGAAGGCTTCAGCTTCCTATCCTTCTTGGGAGGCATCACTGAGGGTTAGATAGGGTAAGGTATTTTAAATCATTCTTGGGCGGCCGTGATTGAAGCGGAGCCCGTGATTGATAGCTCCCATCCTCCTAGACCCTGCGTGCGCGCCCCTGGATTTTATTTATTTGAATGGCAGTTTCAGCATCTGTCCGGAAGATGTCACAGTGACTACCTTTGTCCATGGCCGCGATGAGGCTATTGAATGGCACAAATAATTAAGATACAAATACAAAAAATGTCCCCGGCGCAAAGTGTGGTGATGATAATTACAGTACCATATCGAAAGACAGTCCTGTTTGAAAAGTCAGTCCTGGTAGTAGAATGATTCATCAACAATGTGAGGTAGATTTTCCTCTAGGTGTGTTCCCTTATGTTGTCTGCAATGACAGATAAAGAAAACACACCATTGCGCAGTATACAGACTCAATTGCCCCAACCTGAAGAGGAAAATCCCTACTTACAGGATATTTTCTTGTTCATTCGGGGGAGAGAATCTGTTCTTTAGCTCTCTTCCTCCACCTTGATCTCCACGGGCCCCTCGTGGTTCCTAAGGTGGCTCTCTTCAACTCGGTCTGCGTCGTCCCAGTAGCAGCATACACCGCAACAACCGTGGTTGGAGAAAATTGAAAGACAGCCTAGTGTACTCCGCAAATTTTATTTAACAATGTTAAAAAGCAGCGATGTTACACTCACATTTTGCGAGGGCAAACATGCCGCTCAAGAATGCCGTCCGCAGCCTATGTCCACTTGATGGTGTGTTGTTCACGACGTCGCGCGCCAACCGATGACGTCAGCGGCGCAGCGCCCGAAGTTCTCCTCACACCACGAGATGCAACGCAGGTGACAGCTTACAACGTGCACTGTACTAGGCTCCTCCTCTCTACGCATTTGCGGAGTACACTAGGCTGTCTTTCAATTTTCTCCAACCAGGGTTGTTGCGGTGTATGCTGCTACTGGGACGACGCAGACCGAGTTGAAGAGAGCCACCTTAGGAACCACGAGGGAGATCAAGGTGGAGGAAGAGAGCTAAAGAACAGATTCTCTCCCCCGAATGAACAGAAAATATCCTGTAAGTAGGGATTTTCCTCTTCAGGTTGGGGCAATTGAGTCTGTATACTGCGCAATGGTGTGTTTTCTTTATCTGTCATTGCAGACAACATAAGGGAACACGCCTAGAGGAAAATCTACCTCACATTGTTGATGAATCATTCTACTACCAGGACTGACTTTTCAAACAGGACTGTCTTTCAATATGGTACTGTAATTATCATCACCACACTTTGCGCCGGGGACATTTTTTGTATTTGTATTTGTATGGTATTGGATTTGAACAATCCATTGTTCATTGCCCCCTTGGCTGCATATGTAATCACATTGTAATCACACAATTGTTGTTATCACACCAATTAGTCTATCACTTGGATCAAGCGCTGGTAGAGAGTTTTTTTTAGTTAGTTTTGTATTCACAAATAATTAAGAGTAAAAAGCATGATATCCCAAGAAGGAGTGGCTCAGTGAGTAAAGACACTGATTGGCACTGAGTGTGAAACAGGGGAGTCTCTTTCAATTCCCGGTGTCAGCTCCTTGTGACCTTGGGCAAGTCACTTTATCTCCCTGTGCCCCAGGCACCAAAAACTTAGATTGTAAGCTCCACGGGGCAGGGACCTGTGCCTGCAAAATGTCTCTGTAAAGCGCTACGTAAAACTAGCAGCGCTATACAAGAACATGCTATTATTATTATTATTGTTATGATATAGTAATTGTAACAGGGGACTTGTCCCTGGTCAAAAATGTGCCTCTAATCCAGCAGTGTGGTGGTTAACTGCTGGTAGTCAATTAACCAACACCACCTGGCTAATTAGAGGTTTGTTAGAAAAGCCTGCCTTTGAGACAGGAAGAGAGACTCCTGAGCTCACACGTGAGTTGACCCAGGAAGCAGAAAGAACAGACAGAGCAGAGGTTCCTGAGTCTCACAGGTGAGACTGACAGAGGGAACACAGATGTCTGGAGCTTACAAGACTTCTAAACCTGAGTGCTGATATAGCCCGAGGAAAAGGCAGCAACCCAGGAAAGAGAGAAGCCTTCCCCACTACAGCTACCAGAGAGACAGATAAGCTTTACTTTCTAAGACTGTTGTATATCTGCACATATCAAGATATATGTTCGGGGCTGGGAAACATGCTAATCTAAAGGGAGTTGTGGACTACATATGTTTAACTAGAAATACTCCCAAAGTGGAACAGAAGCTTTGTTTGACCCCTTATTTGCATACGTGTCATGATTTTCTTGTGTTAAAGAAGCAGGCGCAATAAAGCCTAATTTTAATTTCACCTTAAAACAGTCTCCATTGCGTACCTCTGCACATGTCCTCTTACAGTAATGTTTTTATACGCAATTTTTTTGTCATGTTATGTGTCTGTTATAGTGTTAATTGTAACTTCATGCAACTTTTCTGAAGGGAAATAAAAACTCTGTTACATCGTAACAACCTTTTTGCATAATAAAATTCAGTATAATGTTGAGTTGACAATTACTTATTTAAAAAACACTTGTTTTGATGTGAAACGCATACTTTGCGGTCAGCGCATTACAGAGAGATATGCTTTACGTACTGTGTTACACGGTGGAGTGCAAGTATGTGTGTCATAGCTGGTTAAAGTTGTCTACACATGCATTTCAGCACATATTTAAAAGGTTTTCTTTTGTAATCCCTACTGTTTACTGTAGTAGTCCTACTTTTGAGACCTTTGGCATAATAGATATTCAATCAATCAAGACCTACAGTATATACACTTACACCTTTTAAGTATGACGGTTGCCTCCAGTCAATGAGAAACAATACTGTGTTTAATATTTAAAACTATTGTCAGTAAACAAGAACAGCCACACTAAATGTTCCTTGTTTTCTTTTAAATTGAAGAAGTAAAGACAAGGTCAATATAGATCGAGATGACCCATCACACCCCACTCCAAAACCAGCTCACCTGATGTTGAACCCAATGGATCCCGCTTCACATCCAGCTAACCTCACACCTTTGTCCCAGTGCACCTCACCTCAAACCCAGCATGCCCCACTACAACCATATCTCACCCCACCCTGGACCCAGCAAACCCACCAAGAGCCAAGATCAAGTCTAAGTTTTACTAGTACATTGTTCAGGGATAGAATGGCATTGTCAAGTGTTTTTTTTTTTGTTCGACAATTGTGATGAAATGCCATACACATGGCATGTAATGCCATACCAGTAATCATTCTCAGGTACCAGAACAGGATCAAAGAATGGACTCAATTGAAAAAAATGGGCCTCATGTCAGTGAGAATGGACCATATTGTGAGGCACAGGCATGGTGTATACGTGCTTGTGGATATACTGTTTCAAAAGGGACCACCACATCTGGAGGAAGCATCCTCTCCCCGCCCCATGTGCATCCAAGCAATCCCCAGATGCCAGAAAGCCCCCGCAAACCTTCCTGCTCCCCTTCCTCCTGAGACTGACCTGCAGGAAAGTGTCCTCCCAAAGCAGTTAGCTGTGCATAATTTTCCAAAGCACACCTTTGGTAAATGAACAAAGAAGATGGGGATGGACCTGTATCGCTGTGTCACTGTGGATCCTCTACCTGACATCCCTCTTTCCATAATAGCAAGGGAAAGTTATAGTAGGTGAGGTAGGGAGCAAGACTTACCTGACTGCTGGTTGAAGACCAGGACTGGGTGGCCACCTTTGCCATCAGATACTGGGTTGTTGCCAGGCATGTCTTAGGTGTGACCTATTCTCTGAGGGCCACCAATGCAGCCACGTGCCAGTTGGTCAGCGCAGGTGTCAGCACTCGACACTGGTGAGGAGCCTCTTCATCGCCTGAGCTGGAGGTTTCTGCTTTCATGCGTGTGATTGTGATCGAGTCTCGGTTGAGTAGATGATCGGGACAGGTGAACTTGATATTCGCCGAATACCATCCCAATGGTCTTGAGGGTCTTGAGTGGAAGCTGACCTGGGTAAGCCTATTGAAGTGGCATCCAGCACCTAGCTAACTAGGATTCTCCCCATAACTCCTGTTTCAATAAATGTTTACAGCACAAGTCACCACAACAAGAGTTATGGGGAGAATCCTAGCTAACTAGGTGCTGGACGCCACTTCAATAGGGTGTGCTATTCACAAATATCAAGTTTTAACTGTCCCGCTCATCTACTCGACCAAACCTTGCTTTAGTATCTCCGGCAAAAACCTCAGAGATACTCCTACTAACCACTCCTGATAGACTGTGGAACTGAGTTTGGAAGGGGTTTACATAGATCTGGCCTCCATCTAAAAGATGGAGGCCAGATCTATGTAAACCCCTTCCAAACTCAGTTCCACAGTCTATCAGGAGTGGTTAGTAGGAGTATCTCTGTGGAGGAGAGCTGCTGACCAATCAGCACACGGATTGTACGTGTGCAACAATCACAGCATGAATGCTTCATTGGCCAATCACAGAGCGAGCTAAGTTGGCAATTAGGTTAGGGTTGGAATTAGTGCTCGCCCATGATGCGCCAATCAGGGCAATGGGAGATGCTTTAGGAGAGTGAGAAATTCAAACTAACTACTGGCAACTGCATCAGTTGGGGCTTGGTCCCGTTTCTTTTGTGTACTGGTTGGCTAGTAAAGTACTCACTCAGCACAGAAAGGAGTCATTCGAATACGGCACACAGAATCACACAAGTCAGCCATTTAGAGAATAAGATGGATACTAACACTGAAAACCTGAGTATCCATCTTGACTGGTAGGAGCAATGGCTGGGCTTAACCTTTAATATGACAGCCACATTGCACATATGATATTACACATTATTAGCACAACACTGGAAATTAGACATAAATTAGCTGGATGATGCAAACATATACAGCTAAACCCCGTTATAACGCGGGTCTCGGGGTCCACCCCGAGACCACCGCGTTACTAACGGGGTCGCGAGAAAAAAAAATGGCCGCCGCGCTTTAGCGCATATTCATCCCGCGGGACAGGAGATGGGAGCGGGCATGTCCCTCCGCTCCCCGCTTCCCCCTGTCACCGCGGGACAGGCCGCGGGGCAGGAGATGGGAGCGGGGATGTCTCTCCTGTCCCCGCTTCCCCCTGTCACCTCGGGACAGGCCGCGGGGCAGGAGATGGGAGCGGGGATGTCTCTCCTGTCCCCGCTTCCCCCTGTCACCTCGGGACAGGCCGCGGGGCAGGAGATGGGAGCGGGGATGTCCCTCCTGTCCCCGCTTCCCCCTGTCACCTCGGGACAGGCCGCGGGGCAGGAGATGGGAGCGGGGATGTCTCTCCTGTCCCCGCTTCCCCCTGTCACCTCGGGACAGGCCGCGGGGCAGGAGATGGGAGCGGGGATGTCTCTCCTGTCCCCGCTTCCCCCTGTCACCTCGGGACAGGCCGCGGGGCAGGAGATGGGAGCGGGGATGTCCCTCCTGTCCCCGCTTCCCCCTGTCACCTCGGGACAGGCCGCGGGGCAGGAGATGGGAGCGGGGATGTCTCTCCTGTCCCCGCTTCCCCCTGTCACCTCGGGACAGGCCGCGGGGCAGGAGATGGGAGTGGGGATGTCCCCTCAGGTCGCCGCTTACCTCAGAACCATGCTGCCTGCATGGAGGTTGTAGCGGGGGGTTTCTTCTCCCCACCGCTGTCCCCGGTGCTCCCGCTGCCTGCGCGGGAGGAGGGGGGGGAGCGGGTGGTGGTGCTGGTCGCGGCCCGTCTGTGTAGAGTGAGAGAGTGTGTGTGTATGTATATATGGGAGAGAAAGTGTGTGTGTGTATATGGGTGTGTGAGTGTGGGTAAGTGTCTGAGTGTGTGTGTAAGTGTGTGTGAGTGTGTGTGAGTGTCTGTGAGTGTGTAAGTGTGTGTGAGTGTGTGTGAGTGTGTGTGAGTGTCTGTGAGTGTCTGTGAGTGTCTGTGAGTGTCTAAGTGTGTGTGAGTGTGTGAGAGTGTCTGTGAGTGTGTAAGTGTGTGTGAGTGTGTGTGAGTGTGTGTCTGTGAGTGTCTAAGTGTGTGTAAGTGTGTGTAAGTGTGTGTGAGTGTGTGTGAGTGTCTAAGTGTGTGTAAGTGTGTGTGTGTGTGTGTGTGTGTGAGTGTGTGTGAGTGTCTGTAAGTGTGCGTAAGTGTGCGTGAGTGTGCGTGAGTGTGGTCAGTGTGTGTGCAGTGTGTCAGTGTGAGCAATGAGCAGTGTGTGTGCAGTGTGCAGTGTGTGTGCAGTGTGGCAGTGAGCAATGAGCAGTGTGTGTGCAGTGAGTGTGTGCAGTGTGTCAGTGTGAGCAATGAGCAGTGTGTGTGCAGTGTGCAGTGTGTGTGCAGTGTGGCAGTGTGAGCAATGAGCAGTGTGTGTGCAGTGAGTGTGTGCAGTGTGCAAAAAAAAAAATGTAAAAAAATTTTTTTTAAAAAAATTTTTTTTTTTTTTTTTTTTTTTTTTTTTAAAAAAACGGGAGCCACGGGAAAACCGCGTTATAACCGAATCGCGGTATAACGAGGCGCGTTATAACGGGGTTTAGCTGTATATTTTTTAAATGATATAAATTATGAAAAACTTTCATTTGCTTTGCATTATCGATCAACAAAAACTATAAATGCAACCCTCTACATCTTCTGGAAGTAATGTATCAACACTTAATACTGTCTATAATACTGCACCCAAGTTTTTTAATCAATAAAGTGGTATAGACAACATTAACATAAATAATAGTTTGAATGAAAAAAGTTGTACTCATTGTATGTCTGCATTGCTCCTTCATTCTAATTACAGTATTTGACAATCTTGTGCATTTTCAAGAATTCCAAGGTTGCACTTGACATTTCCTTACATTTGAAACTACCACAGCAATGATAAAAGGCTGAATAGGCCATGTTACATTATGTCAGACGATACATTAGACATCAGAGTAATATTTCACTCAGAATTTCAATAGTTGCCGAAAATGCATGCAATTTCTTTTGATTTCTTTCTGGTGTGTGGTTCCAGGAACATTAACCAACAATGTAGCAATAAGAAAACAGCATTACAGAAAGAATACTATTTTAATCCAAACACAGCAAAATGCATCCTGTAATAAATCAAGGAGAGATCTGAAACTCAATATAAGAACAGAAATAAACACACTCCTAAAACAACCTTGTATATATGTTGTTATGATGGCACACATAAGCAAAGGTTTGTTTTAATATTGTTTAATATGAATAATAAGGTTAGACAATATACATTTTCATCTTAAAGTTGCAATGTCTTCTAAAATATATGTAGTGCCAAATGTATTATTGCGCACATTTTATGCCAAACACACAATTCCCTATTTTTAAAAAACTTCTAAAGGTAAGGGAGATGTTTCAATGTTTTTGTTGGTTTAGCATCTGTGATTATAATGGCATGATCAGGTGTCCACTGTAGTCTATTCATGTGAGTTTGTGTATAAATGCTTGATATTTCCCAAATAATAAAATAGCTACTAAATACAGGATTCAAGAGTGCATGCCCAGCAGTTACAAAGAGCAAAAAATCTATATTTGAGTCAAGCAGTGCAGATTGCAGCTCTAAGCACTAATAAGGGTTACCTGGAAGATTTTCTTTTTTTTCTTCTAGTTGATTCATTTTGTGTGTCCACTAACTCTGAAATGAAGAAGAAAGTTCAAAGCAAAGCAGTGCAATATTGTACAAATGAGTCAAAAGAGGTCAGGACTTTAAATGTACTTGTAAGTTTTGGTCCTTGTTGCGCAAATTTGAAAACACCTCCATTAATAAATGGAGTGAATATTTAGACAGTGATTATAATTATGTTTGTAACGGTTCTAGGGCCCTCACCCAATCTCAGATTGGCCCCTGTGGTCTAATCGGCCCCCATTACATGTCTGTGTGATGTGGTGCACCTGCTGGTAACAGGACTCCTGAGTCTCCCGCTGGTTGGTAATGGGGAATATCACCATTACAGGCGTCTGAGGTAGTGTTCTGAATCCTACTCACATTCGATGCAGCGCCTCCACCCCATCAGGATCCCTACAGCAGCAGGGGGAAGTATCTGTTGGGGAACTTCTTCTTGGTGCATCCTTCTGCTGAATAACTCCACACTCACACAGAAGGGATCTTTTGAACCAGGGCATCTTTAATGTCATCTCCTCTGGCAGACTGCTCATCAAAGCGGTTGTACTTAGCCGAGCATTTCCATGAGGTACTCCATTCAGAAGGTTCCTCCTCTCTTAATTGAGTTGCTCTCCACCTCTCCCCTAAGGGAGATCACCACCTGTGCCAGAGCCCTGGACACAGTGTGTAATCAACTTGCACTCTGACAGACAGACTTGAACTGCTGCAGACACTTCACTTAGGAACATAACACAACCAAGACACACTAACTTTAGGCAGTGCTATGTCTTATATAGACCCCAGAAACAGACCTACCTTGGTGTCACTAACAGTGGACACAAAGCATGTTGTCACTTCCTTTGTTACATATGACACTTCACCAGGGTTTGAGGGCAAACCTCCATGATTGTTACTGGCAACCCTGCCTACTTAACAGGATTACTGCCAGCATGAGAAAGATATGTACATCATTTTTACACATGGTACAATGTATTAGAAAAAAATTATACTGTATGGCTCATAAATATACAAACTAATCCTAAAGGGTAAGGCTGCTGAGTTTTAAAGTTTTCACTTGTTATACACTGGAAGTCTCTACAGGTTATATATATATATATATATATATATATATATATATATATATATATATATATATATATATATATATATATATATATATATATACAGTATTAAGTTCAATGCGGGGGAAAACTCACTACCGCTTGTTTTCTAAGCAGATACTGTAATGGAAATTTTAAGCTTGAGGGTCCAGTATTACAAAAAATCCAAAGGTGTCCAGTTTTTGTTTATATATTTTACCATACATATTATAATTGTGTTGTGCTGTCACTATGATCTGTAATGACAGAATAGCAACATATAATTATTGTAATATAATAGTATATTTTCTTGTCAGAATGGCAATAGTAATTGCTTGCATTTATTAAAAGTAGCTTTGAAAAGAGAATTTTAAAATATGTATGACAAAGGGTTATGCGAAAAATAATAGTAATCCCTTAGAGAAATGTTGCATGTCATATACAGCACCTGGTTTGACTGTATTTGGACAATGTTGCTTTAATTATTACTACATGTATTTCCTTTCTTTTCGGCATGTGAAGAACTTTTCTAAGAACTTGCCTCTATTGTTAGATTCCTGAAGTTCCAGGACTTAACATGTGGCAATATTGCAGCTAATATTTATCCCCTGCTGATGTAAACTCCAGTTTTAATAGTGAAAATCAATACTAGACTGTTTAGTATGTAGCCCTGGTAAGATTTTGGGCTATATATCTTTCTCCTACTGCTGTAAGTCCTGCTAAGGGCAAGCCGCCAGTAGTTATCATGGGTTTCCCCCGCATCAAGCCCTGCCTTGATTGGTGGAGGTAGGCCCCTGACTCTGTGTGGAAGGCAAGAGACACAGGGGAGGGGCCTGCTGACACCACCAGGGGTGGGGCTGTCTAAATTTAGTTGCCTGATCCTGTCAGTGGCAGTTAGTTCGTGTTGGAGTGACTGACCAGAGAGTCAGTATTAGAGTGAGACCTGTTCTAGGAGTGAGGCCTGCCCTGGGATCAGAGGCAGGAGAATGCAGGCGTATATTTGGAGGAGAAGCTAAGGCCAGACTTATTAGAGCTGATAGCCTATGGTGTGGTGGACCAATGCCCCTCACCCTGCTCAGGGGGTGAGGGGAGGAAGCTAGCCTCACCTCAAGGTCTGCACCTTGGGGTGGGTGTCGGGAGTATTGGAGCTCCATGCAGCCCATCCTGAAGGGGTACAGCCTGGAGGAGAAGGAGAGGAGGAAGACCCTGTACACTGTATCTGAGTGCTGCTGTGTGTTGCTGCTGGAGAATAAAGAGACATTGCTGCTTTTACAAAAGACTTGTGTGTGTGAGACTGAAATCTCTCGCCCGGAGGCAAAGGGCTCTCTGGAAGGATTTCACCCTACATCCTAAGGGCTTAACGGAGATGGAGGCACTGCACCATTGCTAAAGATGAAGGCATATACCCCAGAAGCCTGTCCCTGTTGTCCCCTATATCATTGCGGGAGACTCAGGCCCTCCTGTTCCTCACAGGTACACACCACCATAAGACACGTAGCCAGCCCTCACTACACCCTAGGGGTCCAGTCTGCGACCGGGGGGGGGGGGGGGAACATGGGTTACATGTATAACACCAATTTGTATATAAAGGCATGCTTCTCGTAACTAAGTCCACCTTCACCAACAACACACCATCACATGACAGCAAATGGCTCTGTCATTGAAACAAAATGGCTTTTCTAACACTCACAGGATAGCATGAAAATTATATTCTTTTATGTTAGATAGAAATTATGTAGTGGAGGAGGTACCCAATCAATTTTTCTGTTCAATATTGTTTCGAATTTGCTTGTCCCATAGCTTTTTTTATTGCAGACAAAATCTGGGTTATATGGGTCACAAGAGAGATAGAGGATTTATAAGTAAAAGGCATCTGTACACACAGAAGAAAATGAAAAAACTGAAGTACTGTATGTAATCGACTTAATAATCATTTTTTATCTTCTTTCAGTTATGTTCCATTCATAACAGCTCTGTAGAGAATACACTGACTAGAGATGTCTGTAGAATTTATATCACTTTCCTTGGGCTTTAGATTAACTGAAAATTACAAATGCACCTTTTTATGCTAATACTTCTACTAACATAAATACCAGAAAATATACTGCAGAAGAGCAGTGTACAAAGAAAATGTGTTTGCCTTGCAAAGCGAAGACATGTTATATACTGTATACTTACTGATCTAACAATAAACCAGATGGGTCTGGAATGCATTATACATCATGCCCTTGAAGACATTCACATTGCTTAGAAACAAATATTCCTTTTGAAACTTGATAATTTTAGGTGTGAGTCATCTACTTTTATATATTTAACAACTCCTCTATTCCTCATTAATGTATTTTCAAACACACAAAAAAACAAACTGGTTGCCTATTTCTTGGCAATATTTTATGAATAAACACATTGAAAAGCATTAGCATAAAATAGAACACAACAAAAAAACAAAGAAGCCCAAAGCTACATCCAATATGACAAAAAGTCACCGTGAAATACCTATATATCTCTTGAAAAAGGGTCATTTAGTTAAACCCTTTGGCCAAAACATTTTAAGCCTGCAAGCCACATTAAGGCATGACCAAATCTGCAGGTCCTAACACTAACTGATTACAATTCTTATTTATCCCTATAATTTAGAGGAAGAATGATCACATTGTATCTGTCCCAACCAGCTGCATGAAAAAGACCTGCTTACTTGGACAGTGGGGAGGTGCGAGCTTAAACCGTAGGAGGGGCCACCAACCTCCAAAACAGTTGAGACCAGCAGGACAAAGTTAATTATCACACAGATATACAGCAAGCTCTAAGAAACCCCCAAAATTACCACGTGTGTGTGGTGTGTGTGTGTGTGTGTGTGTGTGTGTGTGTGTGTGTGTGTGTGTGTGTGTGTGTGTGTGTGTGTGTGTGTGTGTGTGTGTGTGTGTGTGTGTGTGTGTGTGTGTGTGTGTGTGTGTCAATTGGAGTGCTACTGGGTGTGGATAAATATATACAACAAAAAATAGAGAAGCCCAAAGCTACATCCAATATGACAAAAATACACTGTGAAATATGTATTTATCTCTTGCCAAAGTGTTTAACTAAATGCCCCTTTTTCAAGAGATATATAGGTATTTCACGGTGTAGTTTTGTGAAAAGATTCACAAGGCATACCCCTGAGGAAGTGAATCTTTTCACGAAACGCGTAGGGCTTTTTGGACTCCGGCGGCCTCTGTAGCTGTAGTTCTTTGCACATACAGACTAGGAAGCAGCATCAGCACGTTGGACATGTGACGTGACACAAACGGAGCCAGGCACATCACCGAGGAGAATTAAAATCCAGGAAGCGGTGGTGAAATACAGAGAAACCCCTGTGCTGAGACGGCTCGGAGGGGAGTCTTTATGGGTCCCCTGCAGTATAATATACCGGATTTCTACCGATGTGCTTTTTATTGTCCAACTGTTTGTTCTGAGACATGTCTACGTGGGCATCTGAGAACATCCGGACCCATATGTATTAGAGATCTAGTATATTCCATAGACTCTGCACTCTTTGAGGTGCTGATTACAGTCCTCATTTCACTTTGTGTATTATCACTTAATTGTTGAGTATTTTTCTAGAAGTTCCATCACCTATTTTTCTTTCTATCAAATCTGATAACTAAGGACCCATTTATGTATGTACTGTAGCTCTCTATGTGCAGCTCTTCCAGGCTGCAGTTTAAGCAAAAAGTAGTGCAATAAGTAATGGGGGGAAAAAAACACAAAGTAGTGCGATGTTGCATTTTTTTACCGAACTTGTAAAAACATGAGATTTTTCTTAGTGAATACCGTTTATAAACACATTTCCTATAGTGCGGTAAAAAAATGCAAAACCGCTCATCAATGCACTGAACTTATTCAGTGACTAGGCCCCATAGTGTCTAATTTGTCTGCATCAAAAATGTTAAGAGGGTGGGAACCTCGTGGCGGGAGCTGAACTCCTCAAATGGTCTACTGTAAGTGCCTCTAGTTGAGTTAAGTCTCCCATCCGGAGTAAAGCTCGTTTTTATCCACCAGTGGAAGTTGTGCTCCTCAATGGCCGGTGCGAACCCAATGTTCCCAATCAGTGTTAGCATAGAGGATGGCTTTGATGCTAGCCGATACTTAAACTTAAAACAGTTCCATAATTTATGAGAGTGTAGTATTATGGGATTGAGAATGGGATTAGGTATTTTAGCTTTGTTTAGGAGCAAGGCCTCTCTATATTTACCAACACTCTAGAGCCCCTTTTCACATGCCAGAGGACGAGTTGAGTAATTTGGGTTGCTCTGTAATAAGAAATGAAGCAAGGTATGGACAGGCCATCACAACTCATTGGATGTGCTAAGATTCTGTGGTGTACTCAGGCTTTTTTGTTCGCCCATATAAATGTAGCTATTTTATGATGGAATTCTTCTATATCTAGGTTTTTTTACCTTGATGGAATGTGTGCAAAATATATGTAAGATCTTGGGTAGGAGATTTAAGTGTGCACTCATGAGGGTTTCACATTTATTAAAGTACTGTTATATACAGTCTGTGCTATGGTGTTCTCCTATCTTCTGCTCTTGAACACCCACACAACATCTCAACCAGGTTATCTGCTATACACCACACCTGTTCTGCACACCTGTATATAGAGTGTGATATGCCCAATGTACTCTTATATGAGTATAACTATTGGAGATTATAGCACCACCAATCGTTGTTTCAAGCAATATTGCACTATATACTTTTTTATTCTTTTGCATATTGTGTATCCCGCTCCCTCATCTTGCCCGTCCATAACAGGGCAGGTCTGATACTGACAGGTCATCACAATCCAGCATGTGACCCAGCCAGTACCTCCCCCAAGCTGACACTCTTTGGCTGTTGCTAGGCCCACCCTTAGATACAGTTACTGCATCCAAGGCTGCAATAGCAAACAAGGCCTTCTGAAGGAATTAACCCATCCACTGCCTGTACCCAACAGGGCTTACACTGGTAGGGCCCAGGGAAATAAGTAGCGGCCGGAGACTAGGCTACAGTAACAACTGGGGAAGTGTTAAGTAGATCCGAGTCAGCTTGTCGGGGGCGTGTCCTAATGTCCGTGCATGCGCAAATCTACATCTCCTGCTGAAAACTTCCCTGTTGTTAAGGTCTGGGGGCGCGTTTTGTAGATCCGCGTCTGCTTGTCTGACCACGAGAACAGCATCAGGCACAAGGAAGGTAGACTCCATCACAGTAAACCTCCAGGGAATATATAAACAATAAAAAGAAGGGAGACAAAATGAGGGGACATCTTAATACATAGTACAATTTGCTCCATCTTTAGAATTTTAATAAGTGCGTAACTGTTGGTGTGTGCACTCAACCTTTATATTAGAACTCTGTTTTTTCAACTAAAAGAGATGGAAATCCATCTCCACTAATATATACTTTATTTATTAGCACAAAATTATTAAAACCTATTTCAACATATAGTGTGTCACTACAATCCTGTATACTGTATAAACATTGATTGATTGACAATGAATTGCCACTTTTAGGTCAGAAGTAGAAATTATCATGTGCTTATTAGCAAGTAAGCTTGTATAGCAAAGAAAACTGGTTAAGTGATAAATATGAACTATAAAATAAATTAATTATATTAATTATAGTCGCAGATTGGACCCCTAGGGTATAGTGAGGGCTGGTTACATGTCTTATGGTGGTACCTGCTGGTAAGAGGAGGGCCTGAGTCTCCCACAATGGTATGGGGGACAACAGGGACAGGCTTCTGGGGTTGGTGCCTTGATCTTCTAGCAACAGTGCAGCGCCTCCATCTCTGGCGAGCCCTATAGGCAGTGCTTGACAAATCACCCAAAAATCTACTCGCCAAACCAAAAAATCTACTCGCCACCTAGTCCCGCCCCAACCCGCCCCTAGTCCCGCCCCCAACCCCGCCCCCAGCCCCGCATTTAAAAAAAACCATAAATGAAATAAATTCCTAGTAAGAACATTCGTTTTTGACATAAGTTTATTTATTGTATTACATTATACTACAATTAGTCCTTGTTGTGTGTGTGTGTGTGTGTGTGTGTGTGTGTGTATAAATGTTGAATCTAGAAAAAAAAGCCAGATATGAATGACTAGTTTCCTGCACTCCTTAACTAGTGCCTGCATGCCCCCGCTTCACAATATTTAAAGCAGCAATCCCGCCTGGGATCTTACCTGATCCGCAGACCCTCATTGTCCAGGTACCTCATTCCCGCACTGTTATACATTGGAGGGGATGTGTTCCCTACCTGTCTTCTGGGTTACGGGGGATTCCGATGTCTTCCGTGTGAAGCTCGAGCGTTAGATCTGGAAGAAAGCAGTATAGGTTATTTCGGTGTAGTATAGGGCAGTTAAGATATACAGGGTAAATAAAATATCCAGATCCAGATTGTGAGACAGAGAGAGGGTGAGACAGAGAGAGAGTGAGACAGAGAGAGGGTGAGACAGAGAGAGGGTGAGACAGAGAGAGGGTGAGACAGAGAGAGGGTGAGACAGAGAGAGGGCAAGACAGAGAGAGGGCGAGACAAACAGAGAGAGGGTGAGAGAGACGGAGAGAGGGCGAGAGACGGAGAGAGGGCGAGAGACGGAGAGAGGGCGAGAGACGAAGAGAGGGCGAGAGACGGAGAGAGGGCGAGAGACGGAGAGAGGGTGAGAGACGGAGAGAGGGTGAGACGAAGAGAGGGTGAGACGGAGAGAGGGTGAGACGGAGAGAGGGTGAGAGAGAGGGTGAGAGAGAGGGTGAGAGAGAGGGTGAGAGAGAGAGAGGGTGAGACAGAGAGAGGGCGAGAGACAGAGAGAGGGTGACTGTGGGGGGATGGGGTGACTGGGGGTGTGGGGTGACTGGGTTGGGTGATTGGGGGGTGGGGTGACTGACTGGGTGATTGAGGAGGTGGGGTGACTGACTGGGTGATTGGGGGGGGGGTGACTGACTGGGCGATTGGGGGGGTGGGGTGACTGACTGGGTGATTGGGTGGGGTGACGGGGTGTCTGACTGGGTGGGGATTACTGACTGTCTGACTGGGTGGGGTGACTGGGTGACTGGGCGATTGGGCAGGGGGCGGGGTTGGTATGACTCACTATGACTGACTGGGTGGGGGGGTATGACTGACTGGGTGGGGGGGTATGACTGACTGAGTGAGGGGTATGACTGACTGGGTGGGGGGGTATGACTGACTGGGTGGGGGGGTATGACTGACTGACTGGGTGGGGGGTATGACTGACTGGGTGGGGGGGTATGACTGACTGGGTGGGAGGGTATGACTGACTGGGTGGGGGGGTATGACTGACTGGGTGGGGGGTATGACTGAGAGACAGAGAGAGGGTGACTGTGGGGGGATGGGGTGACTGGGGATGTGGGGTGACTGGGTGGGGTGATTGGGGGGGAGGGGTGACTGACTGGGTGATTGGGGGGGTGGGGTGACTGACTGGGTGATTGGGGGGGGGTGGGGTGACTGACTGGGTGATTGGGGGGGTGGGGTGACTGACTGGGTGATTGGGTGGGGTGTCTGACTGGGTGGGGATTACTGACTGTCTGACTGGGTGAGGTGACTGGGTGCCTGGGTGACTGGGCAGGGGACGGGGGTTGGTATGACTGACTATTACTGACTGGGTGGGGGGGTATGACTGACTGGGTGGGGGGGTATGACTGACTGGGTGGGGGGGGGTATGACTGACTGGGTGGGGGGGTATGACTGACTGGGTGGGGGGGTATGACTGACTGGGTGGGGGGGGTATGACTGACTGGGTGGGGGGTTATGACTGACTGACTGGGTGGGGGGGTATGACTGACTGGGTGGGGGGGTGTGTGACTGACTGAATGGGTGGGGGGGTATGACTGACTGACTGGGTGGGGGGATGACTGACTGGGTGGGGTGGGGGGATGACTGACTGGGTGGGGTGGGGGATGACTGACTGGGTGGGGTGGGGGGTACCTCTGGTGTCCTACATGTTCTCTTTTTCTCTCTCACACACACACACACACACTCACACACACACTCTCATACACACACACACACACTCACTCTCTCTCATACACACACACACACTCTGTGGGGGGGAGCGGAGAGGGGGGGAAGTGGGGACAGCCACGGGGACCGAGGGGAAAGCGGGGACCGGAGGGCAACCGGGACGGGGTGGTTGGGGGTACATCGCCCGCTGTCATCTCCTGCCCCGCACGAGCAGCCACGGGGACAGGAGCGGAACCGAAGGGCAAGCGGGACAGGGGGGGGAATCCCCTGCTGTCATCTCCTGCCCCGCGAGAGCAGCCACGGGGACAGGAGCGGAACCGGAGGGCAAGCGGGACAGGGGGGGGGAATCCACTGCTGTCATCTCCTGCCCTGCGAGAGCAGCCACTGGGACAGGAGCGGAACCGGTTCGGCTGCTAGCTGCTGGGACGTGAATGACGCTGCTGTCACCATTTTTAACTCCTTCTTGCTCCGCAGAGCACATGTAGTGACGGCCGCCATCTTTAGTGAGCCCTCCACATGTATGGTTTCACTATTCTCAGTGTCTAGTGCATAACTCATTCCTAGACACTGACTGTTCTCACACTGTTCACTGAATGCTCTCTCCATACTCTCTGAATGCTTTCACCCACTGATATGATGTTGGCATACCCCAGGCTAGGCAGAACTCTTTCTTGGTACACCGCACTCGCTGACGGTTCCTACAAGTACTCTGTGGTGTGTTTTATGTGGGTGCTGGCTAGTGTACCGGGCATCTCCCTAAGTACGGGCGTCTCGTACTTTTGGCCACTTATAGTGCGGGCCCTGGGCCATGGTCCCTGGACAAGTTAACAGGCTAACCCCCACAGTTGCCTCACACTATCTGCCTCAAGGGACTAGGACAGCTATAGCTCCACACCCATCTTACAACACCCTCTTAGGGCACCCAGGGCGTACTGTGCGAGAGTCCACGCTCCCCTGACTACACCTGATGTGCATCTGTGCCCTACTTTCTCCAGCACTTGCATGGAAGGTGTACCTTACACTTCCAGCTCTGCTTCACTGAAAGCCTGTCCTGTTTCTGGATCTCAGCAGCTCGCCTCCAAATGTAACCCATCTCCCCCCCCCCCACGGTCGCAGACTGGACCCCTAGGGTGTAGTGAGGGCTGGTTACATGTCTTATGGTGGTGCATACCTGCTGGTAACAGGAGGGCCTGAGTCTCCCGCGATGGTATGGGGGACAACAGGGACAGGCTTCTGGGGTTAGTGCCTTTATCTTCTAGCACCGGTGCAGCGCGTCCATCTCTGGCGAGCCCTATAGGGGTAGGGTGAAATCTTCCCAGAGAGCCCTGGTCTCAGGGCAAGAGATTTCAGTCTCAGACAAGTCTCTTATAAAAGCAGCAATGTCTCTTTATTAAACTCTCTCCTCCCAATAGTTCACAGCAGCATCAATAGACAACGTACAGGGTCTCTTCCTCCTTCTCCTCCAGGCTGTACCCCTTCAGGATGGGCTGTCCGGCGCTCACAATGCTCCCGGCCTCCAAAGTGCAGACACTCAAGGTGAGGCTAGCTCCCCCCTGACCCCCTGAGCAGGGTGAGGGGCATTGGTCCACCACTCTATAGTTCTATCAACTCTACTCAGTCTGGCCTGAGCTTCTCCTCCAACTGTAAGACTGCATTCTCCTGTCTCTGATCCCAGGACAGGTCTCGCTCCTCTCACTCCCAAAACAGGTCTCACTCTAATCACTACTGCCACTGACAGGATCAGGCAACTTAATTTAAACAGCCCCACCCCTCATGATGTCAGCAGGCCCCTCCTCTGTGTCTCATGCCTTCCACACAGAGTCAGGGGGCCTACCTCCACCAATCAAGGCAGGGCTTGAAGCGGGGGAAACCCATGATAATGATCAAATAAATGACATATTGTGATAAACACGTATAGAAATCCTTAATTACATATGTTTTCCCTGTATGTGGATGATGATGTATGTGTGATGATGAGCAATGTTTACTTCGGAGTTAGAATTTTTTACTGATATTTAAAAAAAATAGATAACATTGAACATAACAAAAGATATAACTAACATTAAAATAATTTTTTATTTTTTTCCACTTTTACGTGGGGTGGGGCCTTCAGATATGGGAGAAGGCTGCCTGCTCCTGAGGCTACGCACGTGTGTTCCAGCACCAGGTGGGGAGGTTAGTGGGGTTTATTGGATAGCAGCCTGTATTGACTCATTGGAGCCAGTGCCTGTCATTGTGGCAGTCGGTGGGGGTGGTGTCATTGGCCTAAACATGGTAATGGCTTTCTTCATTAAGCCATAGAGTAACTCCTGATAGCTGGTGCTTTGCATTTTGGCTTGGAGCATGCTGTTGGCTATTTTCTTTTTAAAAACCCAGTGTTTGTTACTGATTTATAAAAAAATTGTAAGATTTTCATTTTATTAATTTGGCTTATTGCCTATTTGCCTCTTTTTTTAGTTGAAGCTCCTGCTCTCTAAGAGCAAGAGAATCTTTTTTTAATTGGTTTTGCTCCCTAATTGTTTGGTCAAGAGCAAGTAAGTCCTTGTGTATGCGGGACATTTTCCGCATCAGCATTTTTTATGCTGCACCTGTGCAGTATGCAGGGACATTTTCTCTGGAGTAAACTGCATGGGGCTGTGCGCATGTGTGGAGTGTTGATGTTGACTCCGGCGTCGCTGCAGTTGGGAAGACGCATGTGAGATGTGCTTAGTGGGCTGGCTGTGCGCTGTGTTACCTGCTGAGACAATTGTCATATAAAAAGGTAACTTTATGGTAGACTAAGATAATGATATGCCTACCTCCTGGAGAGTGTTCTTCACTTGGCTGGATGTTGTGAAGGGGTTTTTCTTTAGCATGGAAAGGATCCTACAATCATCCACCACTGTTGTCTTCCGTGGACATAAAGGCCTTTTTGTGTTGCAGAGCTCACCAGTGCGTTCTTTTTTTTCTCAGAATGTACCAAACTGTTGATTTAGCCACTCCTAATATTCCTACTATCTGTAACGCCTGTATGCCCGCAGACCTGGCCAGTCCCCAGTAGTGAGGTGGGAAGGGTTTTACCATGTGCCCGGAGTATGGTATGGCGTTGCCGGGCCTGTAGAAAGATGGTTAGTTATACTTGCAACGCCTTTGGGGTTCAGAGTAAGAGTAGTGATGTCCATGTGCCAGAGTCCAGGGATATAGAGAGCAGGATCGTAATGTTCGTAAGCCAGAGTCCAGGGATCACAGAAGTCAGCAAGGTCGTGTTCGTAAGCAGGGTTCAAGGGCAGTAGAGAGCAGGGTAATCCAGTACAAGCAGGGGTCAAGCCAGGGAAATCCAGGGGTAAGCAGGAGCAGGAACAGAAGCTGGAAAACACAGGAGAGCCAAGCATAGGACTGCATACACAGAGGTTACAAAGAACTATGAAGAGCAATGAGAGAGAGGACAGACAGGGGTTATAAAGGAGGGAACACCAATGGGAGAGAGAGGAGGAGCAGAGGGTGAAGTGGGAGACAGCAGGGATAGGTGAGGAGGAGAAGAGGAGGAGACAGGTGAGCCAGTGAGGGAGATAGTCTGTAGAGCATGAGAGGAGGAGCCAGGGGTCTGGGAAAGCCTACAAGAGGAGCGTTACGAGGCGCGCGGAGTGCCACGCCGTGGGGGCATCTGCCGAGGGTGGAGGAAGGACAGGAGGAGAGACTGCAGGAGGTAAGGGGACCGGAACGGGAGACGAGGGGGGCCGTGAGCGGGGAGCAGTGCAACGGGGAACGGGAGACCGAGAAGGCGCGCGTGTCTTGCGGGGAGCATGCGCAGACGCCGGGAAAGTGTCCAATTATTTCCGGACCTAACTGTATATTGGGGAGGGAGGTTATTGAGTGTTTGGAGGGGAGAAAAATACATGGGAGTTGGAGAGAGAGAGGGGGGGGTGGAAAGGGTGACGGGGGAGTGTAAGAGGGGGGTGAGAGGGAGGAGGTGTGTGAGAAGGGGTGTGTAAGAAAAAACAGGAGGGGTTCTCGCAAGGCCGCCGACACATGGGTGAGGGGCCCCGGTGGAAAAGTTAGTCCTGGGTCCCAGTAAAGCGGCCCTGTGTGTGAGTGTTGGCTGCTATTTTTCACCCAACAAAAATCAACAGTACATGAATACAGTATGTCACAAGCGTTTAATCGCTGATGTGAGGACCGTGAGTCTGTTGTGTTAATTGTGCTGTTACCTCTTCATTTTTGTTGTTTATGATGTGTGGTGACAATTTGAATACTGTAGATGCAAGCATATTATTACCTGTCCTGAAAAATATCGATTGGTGTTATATATATTTATATATTTATTTATATATATATATATATATATATATATATATATATATATATATATATATATATATATTTATATATATTTATATATATATATATATATATATATATATATATATATGTGTGTGTGTCTGTGTGTCTGTGTGTCTGTGTGTCTGTGTGTCTGTGTGTCTGTGTGTCTGTGTGTGTATATATATATATATATATATATATGTATATGTATATATATAAATCTGCAGCAATCACTAGTTAGGTAAATAGTAAAATACGCTTTAATTCATCAGACAAGCATCAGGGGTAAGTACAAGAAAGAAAGGAGCGATGTTTCCTGGTCCTTTATCTAGCTCCTATACCAGTGCACATCCCATTGGGTGTACACATAGGGAAGAAATCAATCTCTTTTGGCGCCAAGCCACTGCAAGCCCACCACCCTATGGTTGCTCAAAGAGGTCAGTCCTCGTAGCTAATGCGCATGTGCAAACGCATTTTTCAAACCTGCTGATGATTTTTACAACCAGACTAGAGGAACAGAAATGGGGTCTGATGTGGCCCCAACGTATGCAAACATTTTTATGAACTACTTTGAAGAGCAATTTGTCTATAATCATCCTCTTCACAAAATGTTTGCGACACCGTGGCTGAGATACATAGGTTTTTCTTGCCTGGACAGGCTCCTCCAGTGACTTATCTCTGTTCCTTGGTGACTTCAATACGTCCTTGAATACAATTACCTTCACTTTACATCAGGATACACAGGAGGTATGCTTTCTAGATACTAAAGTGTACAAGCAGGAAGGCCAGATACAGACCGATCTTCACTAAGAGGACAGACCATAATACACTCTTACACCATAGTAGTTTCCATCATCCAAGTACTATTCACACACTCCCAATGAGCCAACTGTATAGGGTGTAAAGGATTGTCAGTGACCCTCATAAACTCAAGGAGAGGCTGATACACATGAATGATAAATTCAAAGCATGGGGGTACCCTGGGCCAAAACTTAGTGGGGAACTCCAGAGAGTTGTTGATCTTGACAGGGAGGCATTAGTTATACCTAAGCGAACTAAAGCCAAAATCAAAAGAATTCCCTTTGTACAGTAAGTATATTTAGTACAGCAAGTTCAAGGATCAATAGGATCCTTAGAAAATATTGGCACTTAATTGACTCTAGGTCAAATCCTTACAGCCCCACCACTCATGACCTATAGAAAGGCTCCTACATTGAGGGATGCTCTGGTAAGGGCAGATTTGGGA
Organism: Ascaphus truei; assembly: GCF_040206685.1. Classification (NCBI taxonomy): domain Eukaryota; kingdom Metazoa; phylum Chordata; class Amphibia; order Anura; family Ascaphidae; genus Ascaphus; species Ascaphus truei. The sequence continues at coordinate 303,066,170 of NC_134485.1, read as the reverse complement.
TCTGCAAAATCCTTGGGGTCACGTTTCGAAGGGGTAGCCATCAAATGTACCTTTCCCTGCCTCTCATGCGCACAATGTGGGAATGTGAAAAAGGGTCCTACTTTTACTCCCCCAAGTACAGGTAAGAAATATTGGATTAAAGACTATGCCACATGTAATTCGGAATTCTTTGTGTATCCCCTTAATTGTCCTTGCGGGTTGGCATACAGTATGTAGGGGAAACAATACGTAAGGCCAAAGAACATATCAGCCTACAGTATTTGAGTATGTCACTGAGCAATGGGCTTTTTACAAGGATGTTTGTGAGGTTTTTATTTATTTTTTTACCTCTAGTTTCATGGTTTTAACTTTTTGTATATTAAATAATGCACCAGATTTTGCGCTTTGTGGTCTTGTTTTCTCAGATAGATGCAGTACATACACACACACACACACACACACACACACACACACGGTAGCATATATACATTATGTAATAGGTCCATAAATAAAATTAGCGTTAAACACCAGTTATGCCAATTATTCTTTTATCAGCCTTAGTCCTACTGTATTTATTTAAATCTGTGTTCTCAAAAAGACATTTCTTCAGGTATGCAATGATTTCGATTCAAGTTGATGCTTGCTCGGAATTACAAACATAATGGCATTATGTTCTCAGATTTGGCAGAAGGCTGTATGTTTCTGATTTTGAGTGGTTTTGACAACATTACCTTTATGCTGAGTATACACTTCACTAATATTTAGTGTAATTATGTGTTGGACATTTAGCTTTTGAGAAATTTAATTTTCTTTCCCCAATTTTGTTCCAGGCATCAATGAAAATTCCATTAAGGATAATATTCTTATCTTCTGCAGGCAAAGCTATATTCTCTGTCATTAATTCAAATGCACTAATTCTATTCCCCAGAGAAAAATAAATCACCCCTTAATGCAACCCAGGCAGGTTTGCAGTGACATTTAGGAATTCTATTTCCCATACATTCACTAAGAAGAAGCACTAATTTAGAATTACAGTATAGGTAGCCACATCTCATCTTCCTCTGTCTTGTCGGAAACTCATAAAGCCTTCTAGTTGAATTTCTCAATCATTTGTTTGTGTCAAGCATACTGTAATTCTAAAAATACTAATATATTAACCGTATTCTGGATAACCCCAAATTGTTTGTCATGCACTCTATTTACTAAACCTAATGAATTTTCATATGTTATATTCTTGCCCTAAATTTAACACAATGTCGCTGTAAGAGACGTGTGCAGAGGTATGCAATGGAGACCATTTTAAGGTGAAATAAAAATAAGGCTTTATTAACATACTGTATACAGAAAACAAAAATATACATAAAACAATAAACACCTATCCCTGTGTAAGGGCTAACTTACTTCCACAGTCCCTCTCTGCAAGGCTGGGGGGGAAAAGTCCCTTTTTATCCCAAAATCTCAGCGGTACCTTAACGCAGGTGGCCCTTCGGGTCCATGGTGTCCTGGTAGGTGTCTGCTTGAGGGTCCCCTATTGTCTTCCTCCCAGAAGACAGCCCTCCTTTTCCTTATGTCAGCTCCCTTGTGATCTAAGGAATCTCCTTCCTGTTTCTCAGACCAGGCTTTTTCTATATGTCCTAATCAGCCAGGTGAAGTTTGTGCGCAATTAACCGGCACACTGCTGGATTTAGAGGCAGTTTCCCTCCAACAGTGATAAGTCCCTGTTACAGTCGCCATCAATAACAAGTGTACAGTAGCCCCCTTTCCCCCGTGTCTAGGGTGATTACGTGTGGAGCTTTTTACCTAATAAGCTCACAGGAGGCCTGCTCCTCCGTTGCAGGGAGCCTGGGGAATACCTGATTCGTTCGATGACAGCGCCTCCACCTGTGAAGGATCATAGCACTGCTGGATACCCCCTCACAGGACCCAATATAATGAACACACACACACTTGTATATAGTAACAGGTTTACTGAACGTAGCTAACTCTATAACACCATACCATATATTATGCTGACCTTGCAAGGCTGTACCCACACAGTGACCCACTGTTCAATCACCACCCTATACACCTAAGGGCAGTTCCCTCAAAGTACAGAGGTGCCCTTGGCACCAAAGTGTCCACAGGAGCCAACCCAGCCCAAAGTGTGCGGTAGCACTACCCACAGGAAGTATGTTATATAGTTGAAAGGGGGGGTGATAGACAGCACTCTGACACAATGACTCAGCAAGGTTGCAGGGTGCACGGAACAGGAAGGGACCCTAATACCCTTCAGAAGTACTAACAATCCATAAAATAGTACCAGCACTCTCTGTCTCACAGCTACAGATATAAGCGAATACCAGTGTAGGGAAAATTAATAATTTAATGACACTAATAATAAACTGAAAATATAGCAACAATAGCCAATACGCCAATGCAAGAATAAATATCACCATAGAGGAAATGAAAATATAGGGGGTAGAGGGGAAAGAAGGAGAAGGGGAAAAAACACAAAAGAAAAGCAAAAAAGAAAAGCAAAAAATCACAAAAATGGAAAAAGGAAAGCAAACTAGGGGGGGCGACGTTTCGAGGGGTGACCTCTTCATCTGGCCCATTCCCCCTGGTCCCAAAGGGTCCCAGAGGTACTTCCCTAAGCCTTCCCTCCCCACTGTCAAATGATCCCACACTCAGCTAATTATATAAATCTAAAGTCTAAAGAGGGCAAATCACATATGCAGATATCAAATATCAACCACTGAATGTAGATACAAGAATATTGTGAAAGACACAGAACATATGCAGATATCAGATATCAATCAGTGAACAAGTATAAGCAAACCCTCTTCCTCTTCAAGAACTCGACAAGGCACCAGGAAGAGGGTTTGCTCATACTTGAAAAAGGCCCCACGGGCTGAAACGCGTAAGAGGATCCGCCAGACTCTTTTACCCTGATGTTCTCAGATTGCCGGTGCTGCTGTTTATTCTTACTACTGGCCTCCCATCACTTTTCAGAACCGTGAGTCTACAATTACAATTTCACTGGTGCTCTAAGGAGAGCTATTTGTTTATTGCTAAGACTGTATTAATCGGTTGTTTTGGGATCTGGTCAGCATTACATTTACCTATTATCAGGATGCAGCTGTCTTCTATAGACTCTTGGAAGTGCCTGGATAGTTAACCTCTTGGTTACCTGGTTTCATATATTCTTATGTCACCCCTTCTTTGTTGGCTCTATGTTTTATTTATATTTGGTCCTGGTATATACGTGCGTCCGGTCACAATGACTACTGAGGGACGCGTTAGTGAATGCATGCGCAGTCAGGATGCATACTGGCATTTGCTATTTTAGTTCAAGATGTGATTAGTGTCGGGGCTTTGATTATACACGCAGTGTTGCCTGGCACTGTCTCTTATTTTACATATGCCGCTAGTTGTTCATCCCCTGTGTTGAGTTACGCATGCGCATCTGTTCATGGTACTTATTATGATCTAGGATACCATGACTACAGAGGGACGTTCCTAGGGACGCATGCGCAGTGCAGCGTGGATACCGGTGCTCGGTATCCTTGACTACCTGAGGACACAATTGGGCTGTGAGACGCTGCAAGAGCCTTGCTCAACACCGAGGGAGGAATAGACAGCAGCGCTACGGCGACTCACGTGATCTCTACCTGTACGTTGATTGGTGTTTCATTACTCCAATACAACTGTTTGCTTTTGCAGATTTTTGGTGATTTTTAATTGGTTCTCTTGGTGATTGTTTGCACTTTGGTGAGGGTATAAGTATTTGATTACTGCACAACCCTGAGGAAGGTCCATCTACGTGGACCGAAAAGTTGGTTGCAGTGCCCTGTATGTATAATTCACTTCTTGGACTTTAATCATCTGATAGATAGATAGATAGATAGATAGATAGATAGATAGATAGATAGATAGATAGATAGATAGATAGATAGATAGATAGATAGATAGATAGACAGATAGATACCCATTCACCAAAGCACGCTGCCTAGGGTTCACACTCGATTCCTCTCTCACATTCAAAACGTTTCTAAAACTTGTTGTTTTTTCCTCCGCAATATCACAAAGATACGCCATTTCCTCTGTTACTCGACTTCTAAAACTCTGACTCAGGCCCTCATTCTCTCCCGTCTCGATTACTGTAACCTCCTGCTGTCCGGCCTCCCAGCCTCTCACCTGTCTCTGAATGAACGTGCCCCTGACGAAGAGGACAAGCGTCCTTGAAACACGTAGGGCGGACATTGCTAAGGTTGCTGCTGTTGGCTGGCACTCAACATTGAGAGGACGCAGTGAGCAGAGATCTTGGAGTTCCGTGCTCGGAGAAGAAGCAGGTGACCGCCCACAACCCAACCCCCTGACCGACGTCACGCGCCGACGTCGCGAGTCAGCTGACGCGGAAGCGGAACGATCGCTGATCAGGACAAGGAGGAGGGCTGTACATCAACGCACTAAAACGAGCTGAAGCGTCCAGACACCCCTGTTCCTGCGGTTGCTATTTATGCCGAAATGCTTGTACCAACTTTCATCTTGTGAGTTTTTATAACCGTTTTTAATTGATCATAAATCCGACAATACTACCCTATGGGCCTTGCGCTTTTTTCTTTTGTCTTTCCCTGTCTATAGTTTTTTCCTGGTCCCGTGGTTGGTTCCAGATGCAATGAGGCAGCATACCCATTGGAGATCAAGTTTGGACTCTATATTTGGGACCACAAAAAGCAGAATTCATGGACATTACTGCACCGACACACTTTATTCGAGCAAATACCCAGTATGTACCTGGCAGATACCTGGAATGCGCCGCTCCTCACCTCTGACAAGCCCCGTTGTGTTTGCCTTCCCAGCCTGGGTTCATGCCTGGCTGACGGGCGGCTGATCTGTTAAATGATAATGATTAGGATTTAATAGGCTGCAATGCTTCGCGTGTCTACCAGATGGCATAAATTCATGAATTGTAATGCAGTATATATATATATACTGTGCAGTATTGCAGCCAGCGGGAATAAAATGCTTCAATCCCTGCCTGGAAAATACCTCAATGCACTCGGGCAGAAAACAGTCACAAACCTCAATACACCCGGGTATACCCGAATTCGTGGGACTAGCCGAGCTCGAATAAAGTGTGTCGCCAGTGTAAGTATCATAATTCTATTTGATTGATTTTATAATTGTTTTAACTATTGCTGTGTAAATCCCTTGTAATTTATTTTTCTCTTTTGTGTATCATAGAATATCAAAGGAGGTTAATAGGCAAGAGCGCTGTTGAACACATTTGAAGGCAGAGGGGCTTGTACCCACCTGCTTCCAACTGTGTCATATACATCCAACAATCCCTTTCTCACCTGTCTCCCCTACAATCTATCCTAAACGCTGCTGCCAGAATCACTCTACTCTTTCCTAAATCTGTCTCCGCGTCTCCCCTCCTGAAATCCCTCTCCTGGCTTCCGATCAAATCCCGCATCTCACACTCAATTCTCCTCCTCACTTTTAAAGCTTTACACTCTTCTGCCCCTCCTTACATCTCAGCCCTAATTTTTCGCTATGCACCATCCCGACTCTTGCGTTCTTCTCAAGGATGTCTTCTTTCTACCCCCTTTGAATCTAAAGCCCTCTCCCGCCTTAAACCTTTCTCACTGACTGCCCCGCACCTCTGAAATGCCCTTCCCCTCCCCTAGCACCCTCTCTATCAACCTTTAAGACCCACCTTAAGACACATTTGCTTAAAGAAGCATATGAATAGCACTGTGGATAATCCTGGACACATGATACATAAAGCTTGGCCCCCTGCAGACGCACTTAATATAATTCCCTCCTACTGTCTCTATAAGTTCCCCTACCTACCAATTAGATTGTAAGCTCCTTGGAGCAGGGACGCCTCTTCCTTAATGTTACTTTTATGTCCGAAGCACTTATTGCCATGACCTGTTATTTATATTATTTGTTATTTATATGATTACAAGATGTATCACTACTGTGAAGCGCTTTGTACATTTATGGCGCTATATATATAAAGACATACAATACAATACAATAGACAGACAGACAGATATTAATTAATTATGGTGTGACATCGTGAAATAATATAAACCACAGCCATTAAAACAATCCATATTCTAGCAAATATTCTAACAAATACAATTTTGGGGCTCAGTAAGATTTGACAGGCAGGTAAACTCCTCTCTTTTTTCATGCAACATTGAGTCCTCCTTGAATTTCTGATAAACTTGAATTACAAGTCCAAATAAAAATTAATAGAAAATGTTTGGGGATACATAAATTACTTTGTAGGAGAAATTGAAAAACAATACTATGACAGGGAGAGCAGTGGGAAGAGACCACTTAGCTGTGGATGCAAGCTTGAAAAGAAAGCACTACAAACTGCCCAAGCAGGAAACAGAGCTGGACTTTACCAAGTGCTAGAGAGGGATCATATCAAGTCCCAGGAGCCTGGGAAGGATAGTTGCTGAGGCAACATGACTGAATAACTGTTATAGTACACTTTACATAGTATCAAAGGAACTAGGGTAAAGGTAAGTGGGAAACAACAGGAGAAAAACAGAGCTCAAGACAGAATATTTTACATTAAACAAACAGTAATACAATTTTTTCCCATTTATCAACCTTTAGTGAAATAGAATTATAATGATAGAATTTGGATTTCCTAACACACAACACTCTATCCTGTATCTTTCTTCACATTTCATAAAATGCAGGATATTACAAGGTTAATACAAACTGACAGAGGAGCAATCTTGTCTGATCAACATTTTCGAAACGAGTGTTAATGGGGAAGAACCATTGTACTACATTGAGATATGTTGTTACTCCAAATAAATTCGTTTTTTTCCCAAGTTTGTCACAAAGTAGCCACAAGGGGAGCCAATCTGAAATTTTGACCTAAAATGTTATTGATTGGATTTAAAAATGCCTGAGTTTAATATTTCATTAACCAAGGGGCTTGTGAGACAGTGGCAGTCATTCTCTATGGAATTTTCAATTTACTGTAGATATGTGTTAAAAAAAAATAACAACAACAACAAAAAACAGATGGCATTGCCTATTTAACTCTGATTAACAGTTGTCATATGTGTTAAGAGTAGAATCTTCTAACAATGTATTATTAGTTAAATGAAGAAACTCTGTTTTACATGCTAGAAGAAAAGTTCAAAGGTAAGCCATCTACAGAGTACAGGCATACCCCGGTTTAAGGACACTCACTTTAAGTACACTCGCGAGTAAATACATCTTGCTCAATAGGCAAACGGCAGCTCACGCATGCGCCTGTCAGCACATCCTGAACAGCAATACCGACTCCCTACCTGTACTGAAGCTATGCACAAGCGGGGAGACTATAGAGCCTGTTACAAATGTATTATTTACATCAGTTATGCACGTATATGACGATTGCAGTACAGTACATGCATCGATAAGTGGGGAAAAGGTAGTGATTCACTTTAAGTACATTTTCGCTTAACATACATGCTCCGGTCCCATTGCGTACGTTAATGCGGGGTATGCCTGTAATGCTTTGTTAATTATATCTATTCAATGCTTATATTTTACAGGTGTATCCAAAATGTATATTTCTCCTTACATTATATAGAGAGGAATCTACTAATTATTGAATATACTCACCCATCATGAATTGTTTTAAATCCAGGAAGATATCACGCTTTTGAAATTTTGATTTTATTACACTTTTTTTCATTTGTAATTAGGTTAATAAACCTAAACGTGCATTTGAAGTAGTGTAACACCCTTTAAATACACATAAGTAAAATGATGGACATGCCCTCCAGCCAATTAGTATGAACAAAGGAAAGGACTAGGATAATTAAGAATGATGACATCATAGGAGGGGTTCAGAGAGAGATATAGCAAGAGAGGAACACTTGAGTGAGAGGAGACCTACAGAAAGAGAGGAGAGGAACTATCCCGAAGAGCCTAGCGAGAGATACAGTACAGCATGGTGGCAGAGCTTTCACGGACTGCCAGAGCAGCATGTACCAGAAGTAGTGTGTACAAGTGACTGAAGAGTGCTTTGTTAAGTAAAGTGGATCTGTGTAGACTGGGGGTCCTGGAGCTGTGAGTAGATGAAGCAGGAAAACATCAGTGTCCTTATCATCATATACATCTATAACCATTGTTGGTGCAGGCCTGCACCTATTAACACACCTACAGTACATTTCACATGGGCTCCAACACTGTGTTGGCACCAACAGTGGACGATTAGTTCGCATCTGGGCCACAAGGACTGAGTAAGAGACATTGAGGGACAATTGTGCAGTGGGGAAACACTTTTATCCTATCTATAAGCTTGTCATAAGTATTCTGTGTTATGCTTTGATTCTGAGGGCCCTGGTACGTGATTTCTGTGTTTCACACATATATATATATATATTGAGACCCATCAAGGTCGAAACAGCTGTCTGTGGGTGGTTTTCTGGGTATGCACCTTAACCCTGGCTGTGCTCAAAGCTGTGACCATGCAGCAAGCTTAAGCCTATAGGGAACCATGTTAAAAATGGTTATTGAGGCAAAAAGTGACACTGTGTGCTCTTTTGCATGTCATTTCCCAGAATCCCTTGCTGCAGTGGAAGTGCTGTATTCTGGGTGATAATGGGGAAAGGCGGGGTTGCAGACCTGCCTAAGACATGCAGATGAGCATACAGTTGTATTTGCATATATATATATATATGTGTATATATATACATATATATATATATATATATATATATATATATATATATATATATATATAGTACTGTTATTCTGAAGATACATCTCTCTCTCTCTCTCTCTCTCTCTCTCTGCATTGTCTGACCCCAGCCTGGTCATTTGAAGTCTGAGTAGACCAGCTTACACCCAGGGGATGTGGGTATGTACACGTTAATAAATCTAGGGAAATAAGGAGGGTTTACAGTTATATATACCTTGTACAATATACATTTACTACAAACAGACACAAACAGAGCCCAGTGCTACATCCAATGGCAATAATACACTGTGAAATACCTATATATCTCTAACAACTGACAGATCAATTATGATCATTCTTCCTAGTATTGTACAGATTATTAAGAATTTTAATTAGTGTTAGGACCTGCGATTTTGTGGTCATGCCTTGAAGGGGCTCACAGGCTTACAATGCTTTGGCCAACGTGTTAAACTAAATGACCCTTTTATTCAAGAGATATATAGGTATTTCACTGTGTATTTATGCCATTGGATGTAGCACTGGGCTCTGTTTGTGTTTGTTTGTAGTACATATTGCCATGCCCAGTAGCACTTCATTTCTGGCATTTATATGTGTATATTTATATGTGTGTATAAATATATATATATATATATATATATATATATATATATATATATATATATAGATATATAGACAGAAAAAAGACTGCGCTCAACAGGTAATAAAAATCTGAATGTAGTTAATAAACAGTACTGATTAGCATAATTGATTGACTATACATAAATTAAATTCTAATAGAATAGCTGAATTATTACTGGTATTTTTTAAACATGCTAAACTAAAATCAATGGGTGTAATTGTGGACCTATATATAATTAAACTAAAATAGCTAAAACCCTAAATCACTAATACAAATACATAAAATAAGTGATATAATAATATAATAAAATACAAATTTCTGTGAAAGAAAAAATATATATAAAAAAAAAAAAAAAAAAGTAAAAAAAAAAAATGAAAAAAGGGATTCAAAAATAGGATCTGGCAGCTCTCCACAAGGACCAACGACCTCCCAGGAATCTGCGAACAACAAAAAAAGAAAGCGCCCGATCCTAGTGCAATATGAAAAAAAACACTTTTAATACAATCGATTAGGTCCAACAAAAATACACTCACAAACAAATAAAAGGTTAAAGCATGTTATGAGTATACTCATTCGCCTCCACGTGCTGCTGTAACTCCGTTTGTAGACTGCTCTCTCTTGGGTGAAGTGTCTGCTTCTCCAGTAGCCCTTATCGGTGCTGGAACTGGGAGAGTCTCTGGAACCGTGACCCGGAAGTAGGATCAAATGCCAGGATGGTGGGTGTATGACCCTGAGGTTTGGTGTAGACTGGCAAGGTGTTATTTCCCTATAATGTCCACTTGTATGAAGTACCCGGTTCTTGTACCTCTACTGGCAAACCGCTCCCTTCAAGGATAGAGCTCCGGTCTTTCCCGTAGTCCTCCGGTGGGTATAGGGGTTGGAACTGTAACCCGGAAGTGTAATCGCCCCCTCTGTGTAAACCGGATGCGGAGCAACGGATGTGCGACCCCGCTGATGAGGTCTTATTGTACCGGCAAAGTTCCAAAGTCCTGACACAACTGTGCAATAATAAAAGGCAGCAAAACGGCAGCGAACGAGTGATAATAAAAACTGGTCTAGATACCAATAAAAAATCCTCCCTACGCGTTTCTTCACTCAGGGTGATTTCATCAGGGGATGTACTGCTGCGGCACAGTTTATTCGAGCATTTGCCCGTTCTGTGCCGCAGCAGTAGCCTGGCGCGCGCCCGAGTGTGACGGGCGCGCGCCGAAGCAGCGGAAGAGCGCCCTCCGATCGGGGCGCTCTCCCTACCGCTGCCGGGTCCGCCGGGTCCCCCGGAACCCCCTGCCGCTGTCCCGCGATCGCGGGACACCAGGGCTCCCTCGGGGAGCCCTGGACGCGCGTGCAGGGGGCGCAGGCTCCCGAAGACGCGTGACCGCGCGTCTATGACGCGCGGCACGCCGAGGGGCGGCCACTAGCAAGCCGGGAAATCTCCCGGCTTGCGGATCTGGCCGCACTGCGATAAAGTGTGTCGCCAGTGTATGACGGAAGTATGTCATGCTATTTATACATATGTATGGCAATCAATTAATTAAATGCTTCCAATACAACACATGATTATATTTAATTGCTATTTTCAAAACGAAGGCATCAATATATACTTTACATGTACAATTAAACCATTCTCAATTGTTTTAAACTGATTGTGGATTTTAAATAAAGTTTCATATGACATTTAATAAAACTATTTATCCATGTCTGTTTCAGTTGGATATATATATATATATATATATATATACACAATGTGTTCAATGAATGTTGAATTTTCATTGCTTCAATTTATTCCCATGTGTCTTTAATTTACTAATAGTACTGGGTATTGGTAGATCTTTTGTCCTTACAGACTAGGATAAAGAGTCAATTACAATTAAGAACTAATGTGAGTTAATGATTGGAGGACAGGCGACAAGGGTGGCCACCAATTCAATGATTCAAATCTGTGTTGGTCAATATTGAATAAAATAATTTTGTTTTTGAGATCCTTAATGTCTGGGCAAAGTCCCATCTGCAATAGATGTTTACATATACCCTAAACATGGGCTATTTGGATCTAACATTATGGATGTAATTTTATGGAAGAAAGGGAAGTTTAACCTAATAATGGTATTCAACCTCAGAATATTTTCTTGGATTATATATTTGAATACATGAGACTCTATTATTATAAACAGATGAATTATAAATTAAATAGTGTGTAGTTATTGTGACCTAAACCATTTTAAGTGATAGAAAAGAACCGAAGACATTGGCTCGCTTTGACTTTGTATCCAAAAGTCAACTTGTAAAACAAAATTGTAGAGTAATTGCACCACGGCTAGTGTGTCAACTACTGGATAAGGAGTTCATTGTGATTTTTCAATAAAGTGTATGAATTATATCAATGGTGTTATTAAATATTAGTTTATTGTTATACTAGTAATATGTGAATAAAGTGTGTATTATTGTGACTATTTATTATATATTAATATAAAAATTAAAATAATGATTCCAAATATAAGAATAATTAAACATAAATGTAATTCTAATTTGATTTCTTTTGGAACTTCAACATTATGAATATAATGTTGAACTTATGTGTGATATTGTTATGGATACTGTGTGTGAATGTAATTTATTTATAAAGTGTTATTTATTTTATCTAATAAAATTATTTATAAATGTGAATATTCAATTAGAAAATGAAAGAAAAAGAAAACAGAAAAAAATCAGATACACACTTATGAGAACACCACTTAGGATGGATAGAGGGAACAGATCAAGCATGTTCTACCCAGACCTCTATATCAGAGCTTTTAGAAAGTGTTATTATATGACCGTACTGATATCTATGCAGTCATTTAATCCAGATGGACTTAGAGAATTTAGAACATAGATTCAGTTTGTTTCACGTAGGTTTAGGCTTTTGTGCCTGTCTCCACTCAATAAAGTGGGGTTTATATGTTCTATACCCATTACTTTGAGTGTCTTTGGATCTTGATTATGTTTTAGTTGGTAATGTCGTGACAGGCTATGAGTTTGTAGCCCATGTGTGATGTTCCTACGATGCTCCAAAAACCTAGTGCTCAAAGCTCTAGCTGTCCGTCCAATGTATTGTAGCCCACATGGGCATGTAATGGCATATACCACAAAGCTGGTTAGACAATTTATATTACCCTGCACAGAGTGGGTGAGTCCATTTGAAGCTGATGTGATGGAATTAGATGCATCCAAATGTTTGCAAGTGATGCATCTGCTACGTTTACACTGAAAGTTACCATTTGAGAGATTATTTTGTTCACCGGCAGTTCCTAAGATTTTTAATCTACTGGGTGCTAGAATTGATTTAATGTTTCTAGCTTTTTTGAAAACTACTGGTGTCCTTATGGGAAGTTGATTCCCAATGATGGGATCATTTTTCAATATACTCCAATGGGAGTTTAGAATGGTTTTTATTTTAGAAAAAGAATTATTATATTGAGTAATGAATGATGGTCCCTCAAATGAATGTTCCCTTTTGTTTTCTACTGTCTTGTTAATCTCAAGATTTGTTTTACTTTTATCCAGTAGTGTATTTCTCTCTATTGTTCCTACCTGTCTAAACGTGTTGTTTATGATGTCTGTATCATATCCTTTGTTGATAAATTTATTGACTAGGATATCCCCCTGGGCCAGATAATCCGAGTCCAAAGAACAATTCCTTCGGACCCTTAAAAACTGGCCACGGGGGATATTCTCTAGCCACTTGCCATAATGGTTGCTGTTATTATGTATATATCCGTTCGCTGACACTTTTTTAAAAAATGTTTTCGTGATGATTTTGTTCTCACTATTTACACTAAGTTCCAAATCTAGGAATGTGATGGTGGTATTATTTATTTCAGATGTAAATTTTAGACCCATGTTATTGTCATTAAATGTAGAAAAGATGTCCACTAGTTCTTGTTCTGCACCATCCCACACAAATAGCAGGTCATCAATGAAACGGCCATAGAACACGAGTCCAGCCCCCAGTCTCGCATTCCCCCACACATGGATGCTCTCCCACAGCCCCATGTATAGGTTTGCGTAACTGGGGGCAAACTTCGTGCCCATGGCCGTTCCACAGATTTGCAGATAGTATAGATCTTCAAATAAAAAATAGTTATGTTCTAAAATAAATCTAATAACTTTCAGGATGAATTCTCTTTGTATGTATTCTAATTTGGTGTCTGTCTCCAATGCTTGATTGATTGCCTCTATACCTTTATCGTGATTGATACATGTATATAGAGAGGCCACGTCACACGTGGCCCATATATACGTGCTTTTCCAGGGAATATGTGAAATCAAGTCGATGACGTGTAGCGTGTCCCTAATATGTGACCTCAATTTTGCCACAATAGGTTGTAAGTAATAATCTACATACTGGGACACGCTAGACGTCATCGACTCGACACCCGATACTATGGGTCTTCCTGGGGGTGTTTTTATGTCTTTGTGTATTTTCGGTATATGATAGAATACTGGTGTTCATACTGGTGTTCATACATGGTGTACATAAAAACACCCCCAGGAAGACCCATAGTATCGGGTGTCGAGTCGATGACGTCTAGCGTGTCCCAGTATGTAGATTATTACCCATGTCCACATTAAGTCCTTTGGTTTTGGTGTCAAAGAGTCTTATCATTTGACACCAAAACCAAAGGACTTAATGTGGACATGGGTTTTCTCACACCCTACCAAAATTGTCTGTAATTATCCTGCTTGCCTCTATTCTTATCCACACTTTCTCTCCCCCCCCCCCCCAGCATCCCTTCCCGTCCCCACCTTTCTTTGACACTGTCCCCTGGCTTCAAACACTTAACACCCGACCTTATCTACAGTAAATATCTGTTTGTTTGTTTTTTGTTTTTTCTCTCTACACTGTTTTAGCATTGATTCCTGTGTAAATCAGTATTGCTGACCTGAAGAAGAGAGGAGAACTCTCGAAAGCTTGTCCTATGACATAAATTGTTAGTCCAATAAAAAAGGTATCACCTAATACTGAAGAACTCATTTATTCTGCACTATATATATATTGTGACAAACGCCCCTCTTTTGTAGTGCTGACGTCTGTCTGGGTTCTTCCCGACACAGTCTTCTAGGGTTAATTATACAACAAACAGGATCATGCAAAGTATTATGCTGCTTAACTCAGGCTTCTGCCTGCTTTATTTTCATCCAAGTAAGGTACTGCAGCTTTAACATGTGTAGGTTAGAGGTACTCAAATACTTTCATTCAGCAGTTCACATATTTCAGTGTTACCATATTTCCCACACTGTTATTTCAAGAAATAAAACCAAAATCATATAAGCAAAATCCTATCCCTTTCAGGGATCTAACTACACATCAGAATCAGTCTCTCTAACAGCTGCTGGCCAACTAAACTGGTTCCCCAGCTTAAAACAATGCTCTCTCATTTAGGGTCACAAGATACAGTACAGTCTTTTAGCAACAGCAGTAACCATTTGTTTTGTCTTATCTGTTCGTGGAGTCCAGGCAAATCCTCTGGTACTGTGATACGTGGAGGGGCCGTCAACCCCGATACTGGATGCAGAGGAGCAGCGACACCCCCAGCCCCCAGGCTCCAAGGAGAGAGAGAGAGAAATGCAAAACCGCTCTGCTCTAAATACCTGTGCATGTGATTAGAAGAGCAGGTGAGGGAGAACTAGAGCCATGGTAATCTGTGGTCTGGATTTTCCATCCAGCTGCCTGAGTTAATGGGATGCTGTGGAACGGATCATTTGTAACTATTCCTGCACTTTCTGCTCTAAAATGGGGCAGAAAGCTGCCTAACATCTTTGGACTATGTCACATATCCCCCTCCCCAGCTCACACCTACTGGGGTGAGCGGCCATGGACCTCACTGGGGTGAGCGTCCTACCTGAAATACTTGAGCTAACTCCTCAGTACAACATTAAGTATTCACATGACACGAATATGAACTTTTTCCACGGCAATTATGGACAATAGGTTTCGTCATAAGAGACTATACTTGGCAAACATATTTTTTGTTGCTCTCTATTAGGGAACTATTTTGAAAAATAAATGTCTAGCACATATTCTTGCAACCCAGGATCTGCTAAATATATTCACAAAACCAGACAATTTCTATTACCTCCCTGGGTTTTTCTACTCTAGAATATGAACCTCATTATAAATTTACCAACCGAAAAGGGCATTTTTTTTTTTTTTTCCATATTGTAAGCAACCAATATATTTTTTTTTCCTTATACTACAGCCTTGTAATCTTAAGGGCCATCAACCCTGTATATTAATTTGTAGTTTAGCTACATTTTCAACACAGAGAACCAATATAACATTGTAATATTGACAAAATGCTTATTTGCAAAGTTAAGTGTCCGTGACATAGTCCACACGTGTAATAAAAAAAAAAAAATCGGTCAGTTCCCCCAAACATTATTTTTTTTTTTTTTTTTTTTTTGACTTCCAGTCTATTGCATCCTTTGACTTTATTTCATAGCCCGCTGCAACCTGCAAATGACTGGACTGTTTCTTTAGCTTCTGATGAGACCCTTGGACCGGATTCTCCTTGGCTCCACAGTGTGGTCCAGATTGGTGAGATATGGAACTATTCAGGCGCCGTGTTAACCTTCGTTGTTTTTTCTTTTCAATCTTTGATTTCCCTTTTGTGGCCATTACCAAGCCTTTGGGTTTTGGAGACCTAGTTGCCTCTGTACAAACGTAGTCCATATTAACCACGTCATCAGGATCTGTCAACAAGTTTGTGTTTTCAGGAACTGCCACCCACTTGGCTAAAACATCTTCTGTGGTGTCCTGGGTGTGTCCACTAGTTTGATAATCTTCTGGACAACGTAAATGAAATTGAGGATCTGGATTTTTGAATCCCAGATCAGGGAGAATATTCTCAGGAGGGTGCCTATCTGTTTCTGGAATAACAGCAGCACAATCAAAGTCAATTCTTTCTCCTTCCTCTTTGTCATCAGTGAGGGCATTGAGTTTACGTTCCCTGGTCTCCTTTTGTGACCATGTCTCTTTTAGCCTTGGAATCTCTTTCTCCAACTTCATCTTTATAGCAAATCGTAATATTGCAACAGCATTGAAGATACACGTATAGGAACGTACAGCTTGCTTGGTTAGGAGGTAGGATTGATAGCCCGACTGAACCACTTTAGCCGCTTCTCCCATGTCCGTCATCTGTTTCAGAGCGAGGTTTAACTCTGTTTCATTTTCTCTATTCTTGACCTGCAGCTGCAGGTGCTCCTTCTGGGTCTTGTCCAGCTCCAGCTGGGCCCCCTCATTTGCCGTGTGGTCCAGCTGCTTGTAGATATCGGCCATCTCGCTTTCATAGCGCAATGTCAGGCAGACCACCTGACGGACGGAGATCTCCTCTCTCTTGGCGCACTGTATCTCGCGCTCAGCCATCTGCTTCTGCAGCTCTTCAACCTGATCGTGCCAGACCTCCCTCAGGGTCTTCACCTCTATCTGGTGCTTGCTCTGGGTTTGCATCAGCGCCTCCATTTTTTGGAGCTCTGCAGTTTGTGTCGCCTGGATCGCCGCTGATTCTGTATTCTGCAGTGCTTCCTGCATTTCTAACTTTTCCTGGATCAATTGCTTCTCCACTTTTTCTGCTTGGTGAAGCTTCTCATCACCTTCACTGATCTGGTCAGTCAAGTCTGAATTTTTCTGTGTCAGACTTACATTCTCTCTTTTTACAGTCTCTAAATTACTCAGGGTATTCTCATAGGTTTCCTTCAATGTACACAGCTCTGTGCTGCGAGCGTAGACCTCATGGCGTGAGAGTTCCAGCTCTGCTTTAAGCGCGCTAGCCTCTTGCCGAGAAACCCCTAACTCTGTGATGAAGTTTTGCACATCTTTCTGGGACATCTCATAGCATAGTTTCCAGTCAGTTCTTGTTTTCTTTGATTCGCTTGGCTCTCTGCCTATGATGGTAGCAGTAGCCTTTGTCATCTCTAGGCGTGTCGTCATTCCTGGGACGATTGCGCCAGGCCCTATGGGCTGTTGCTCATCTCGGCGCCTTTCTGACGCATGTCCTGACAGTGCAGGTTCAAGTGGCTCGTTCACTTCCCCTGTGACTTGAGGAACAGTTTTCTTTCTTTTTGCTTTATTAGCTCCAGAGATATCAGTGGTACTGGGCACACACTCACTGTTATCAGCTTCCACATCTTGCTTGCACTCACACGGCGTTGCTTGCTTTTGCAGCTGTTTGTCTTTGAAAATTTTGGGGCACACATCTTCCATGTGACCTACTTCACGACAGGCCCCGCATACTAAATTCATCTGTGGGTACGGCTCTCCTCCAGGGTCGTGATCATAGTATGGCCTGAAGGGACACTGTTTTGTATGGTTACGTACATTACACAACAAACATTTCACGTCGGCCATTTTAGAAACCCGGCAGGGACAATTTGCTAGCTGCAATTTCACTCACTTCAGCAACTTGCATACAGCACTTGCTAGCTGCAAATTCACTCACTTCAGCAAAAGGCATTAGCTTTACAAACAGCACTTGCTAGATGCAATTTTTTTTTTTTTCTTCTTTTTCAGCAAAACATTTTGGTTTTCTGTTTGGGTTCAGGGTGCTATTGCATCCACACTTCGCACATTCTCTGTGTATGCTAGAAGCACAACTGATATACACAGTGGGACAGACTTCACTCATAGCATCTGTACTTTAGTTCAGCTCGGCGGCCATTTTAAACCCCCGCATTTATTTGCAAACCCACAGACTTTTTAGTGTCTGCCCGCATTCTCCACCATATGTGACAAACGCCCCTCTTTTGTAGTGCTGACGTCTGTCTGGGTTCTTCCCGACACAGTCTTCTAGGGTTAATTATACAACAAACAGGATCATGCAAAGTATTATGCTGCTTAACTCAGGCTTCTGCCTGCTTTATTTTCATCCAAGTAAGGTACTGCAGCTTTAACATGTGTAGGTTAGAGGTACTCAAATACTTTCATTCAGCAGTTCACATATTTCAGTGTTACCATATTTCCCACACTGTTATTTCAAGAAATAAAACCAAAATCATATAAGCAAAATCCTATCCCTTTCAGGGATCTAACTACACATCAGAATCAGTCTCTCTAACAGCTGCTGGCCAACTAAACTGGTTCCCCAGCTTAAAACAATGCTCTCTCATTTAGGGTCACAAGATACAGTACAGTCTTTTAGCAACAGCAGTAACCATTTGTTTTGTCTTATCTGTTCGTGGAGTCCAGGCAAATCCTCTGGTACTGTGATACGTGGAGGGGCCGTCAACCCCGATACTGGATGCAGGGGAGCAGCGACACCCCCAGCCCCCAGGCTCCAAGGAGAGAGAGAGAGAAATGCAAAACCTCTCTGCTCTAAATACCTGTGCATGTGATTAGAAGAGCAGGTGAGGGAGAACTAGAGCCATGGTAATCTGTGGTCTGGATTTTCCATCCAGCTGCCTGAGTTAATGGGAAGCTGTGGAACGGATCATTTGTAACTATTCCTGCACTTTCTGCTCTAAAATGGGGCAGAAAGCTGCCTAACATCTTTGGACTATGTCACAATATATATATACAGTGTTCGACAAATCACCCAAAAATCTACTCGCCCAACCAAAAAATCTACTCGCCACCTAGTCCCGCCCCTAGTCCCGCCCCCAACCCTAGTCCCACCCCCAACCCCGCTTTAAAATAAAAAATAAAATATATAAATAAAATACATTTAATAAATTCCTAGTCAGAACAACATTCGCTTTTGACATAAATGTATTTATTGTATTACATTATACTACAATTAGTCCTTGTTACGTGTGTGTGTGTGTGTGTGTGTGTGTGTGTGTGTGTGTGTGTGTGTGTGTGTGTGTGTGTGTGTGTGTGTGTGTGTGTGTGTGTGTGTGTGTGTGTGTGTGTGTGTGTGTGTGTGTGTGTGTGTGTGTGTAAATGTCGGATCTAGAAATAAAAGCCAGGTGTGAATGACTAGTTTCCTGAACCCCTTAACCAGTGTCTGGACATCCCCGCTTCACAATATCTAAAGCAGCAATCCCGCCTGGGATCTTACCTGATCCGCAGTCCCTCAATGTCCAGGTACCCTCATTCACCCAATGTTATACATTGGAGGGGAGGTGTTCCTTACCTGTCTTCTGGGTTAGGGGGGGTTCCGATGTCTTCCATGTGAAGCTTGAGTCAGATCTGGAAGAAAGCAGTATAGGTTATTTCGGTGTAGTATAGGGCAGTTAAGATATAGGGTAAATAAGAGATCCAGAGTGTGAGAGTGTGGGGGAGAGAGAGAGTGTGGGGGAGAGGGAGAGAGAGAGTGTGGGGGAGAGGGAGAGAGAGTGTGGGGGAGAGGGAGAGAGAGAGAGTGTGGGGGGAGGGAGAGAGAGAGAGTGTGGGGGGAGGGAGAGAGGATGTGTGGGGGGGAGGGAGAGAGAGAGTGTGTGAGGGGGGAGAGAGAGTGGGGGAAGGGAGAGAGAGAGAGTGTTGGGGGGAGGGAGAGAGAGAGAGTGTGGGGGGGAGGGAGAGAGAGTGTGGGGGAGAGGGAGAGAGAGTGTGGGGGAGATGGAGAGAGGGAGAGAGTGTGGGGGGGATGGAGAGAGAGAGTGTGGGGGGAGGGAGAGAGTGTGGGGGGGAGAGAGAGTGTGGGGGGAGAGAGAGTGTGGGGGGGGAGAGAGTGTGGGGGGGAGAGAGAGTGTGGGGGGGAGAGAGAGTGTGGGGGGGAGAGAGAGTGTGGGGGGGAGGGAGAGTGGGGGGGGAGGGAGAGTGTGGGGGGAGGGAGAGTGTGGGGGGAGGGAGAGTGTGGGGGGAGAGAGAGTGTGGGGGGAGAGAGAGTGTGGGGGGAGAGAGAGTGGGGGGAGAGAGAGTGTGGGGGAGAGGGAGAGAGTGGGGGAGAGGGAGAGAGAGTGTGGGGGAGAGGGAGAGGGAGATAGTGTGGGGGAGAGGGAGAGAGTGTGGGGGAGAGGGAGAGAGTGTGGGGGAGAGGGAGAGAGTGTGGGGGAGAGGGAGAGAGTGTGGGGGAGAGGGAGAGTGTGGGGGAGAGGGAGAGAGTGTGGGGGGGAGAGAGAGAGAGAGAGTGTGGGGGGAGAGAGAGAGTGAGGGGGGTAGAGAGAGAGAGAGAGTGTGGGGGGGAGAGAGAGAGAGGGTTGGTGACTGGCTGGGTGGGTGACTGGCTGGCTGGGTGACTGGCTGGCTGGGGGGGTGACTGACTGGCTGGGGGTGACTGACTGACTGGCTGGGGTGAGTGACTGACTGGCTGGGGGTGAGTGACTGACTGGCTGGGGGTGAGTGAGTGACTGACTGACTGGGTGAGTGACTGAATGGGTGAGTGGGTGAGTGACTGAATGGGTGAGTGGGTGAGTGTCAGACTGGGTTACTGACTGACTGGGTTACTGACTGACTGGGTGAGTGACAGACTGACTGGGTGAGTGACAGACTGACTGGGTGAGTGACAGACTGACAGGGTGAGTGAAAGACTGACAGGGTGAGTGACAGACTGACTGGGTGAGTGACAGACTGACTGGGTGAGTGACAGACTGACTGGGTGAGTGACAGACTGACTGGGTGAGTGACAGACTGACTGGGTGAGTGACTGACTGACTGGGTGAGTGACTGACTGACTGGGTGAGTGACAGACTGACTGGGTGAGTGACTGACTGACTGGGTGAGTGACAGACTGACTGGGTGAGTGACAGACTGACTGGGTGAGTGACAGACTGACTGGGTGAGTGACTGACTGACTGGGTGAGTGACTGACTGACTGGGTGAGTGACTGTGTGACAGTGTAAGGGACTGTGTGACAGTGTGAGTGTCTGACTGGGTTACTGACTGACTGGGTGAGTGAGTGACTGGGTGAGTGTAGAATGGGACAAATACATTAGGAATAACTGTAGACAGCATAAGAAATTCTTACAATCAACCAAACAATGTTTTATTTAACAGTGTATGCGGCCGGGAGCACCACCCCTTTGGCATCACCCGTCCGGCAGGCCCCCCTTCCTCGCGGGGCCCCCCCGCCCCCAAAAGACCCTCTTTATATATTTCATTATTACCTGCCTTTTTATTTTTTTATTCCTTGGAATTAAAAAAAAAAAAAAAAAGGGGGGGGGGGAGAATTCAAGGACAAAGCAATGAGGTTCTCTTATAAGTCACCCCCCGCCCTCTTATCCTAATAAATTATTGGGGAATGGATGGGCTAAAATCCCAACTGAGAAAGGCTGGGCAGGCCGGCATTCCCCCCCCCCTCCCCGCCCCCCCCCCATCCCCCACCATACCTCACTCGGGCGTAGTGGAAGCTTTAGGGAGGTGGCAGGGTGGGTGGGAGGCACGTGGCGAGGTGTCTCCCAGCGGGCGCCCCAGCGGACAGTCAGTCCCGCCGTGGCCGCCACTGTCCTGCTCCCCTCTCCGGCATGTCCCGCACGGCATAAACTAGTGGTCGAGCGGCCGGGCAGACCGGCATCCCCCCCACACCTCATGCGGCGGCTGCGCCGTCATGAAGATAGCTGGGCTTAGTGTAATCTTTGGGGGGGAGGCACACTCTCCCATGCACACACACATACATATGCATGCATACACACACACACACACACCCATGCATACACACACACCCATCCATACACACACCCATGCATACATACACACACACCCATACATACACACACACACACACACACCCATGCATACACACACACACACGCATACACAAACACACACCCATGCATACACACACACACACACACACCCATGCATACACACACACACACACACCCATGCATACACACACACACGCATACACACACACCCATGCATACACACACACACCCATGCATACACACACACACACACCCACACACAGACCCATGCATACACACACACCCATGCATACACACACACCCATGCATACACACACACACACACACACACACACACACACACACACCCATGCATACACACACCCATGCATACACACACACACACACACCCATGCATACACACACACACACACACACATGCATACACACACACACACACACACACATGCATACACACACACACACACACACACACCCATGCATACACACACACACACACACTCCCATGCATACACACACACACACGACAGGGGGAAGAAGAGGAAAGGCAGCAGGACCGAGCACCAGCACTGCCGCGCTTGCAAAGCCCGGCCCCCCACAGCCCCCGTGACCATCTCCAGCCCCACGCGGGGTCGACGGGAAGCCGGGTAAGCGGGGGGGGGGGAACACCCCCACTACAATCTCCTGCCCTGCGCGGGAAGCCGGGACAGGGCGAGAAGGGGGGAACACCCCCACTACTGTCTCCTGCCCCACGCGGGAAGCCGGGGCAGGGCGAGAAGGGGGGAACACCCCCACTACTATCTCCTGCCCCGCGCGGGAAGCCGGGGCAGGGAGAGAAGGGGGGAACACCCCCACTACTATCTCCTGCCCCGCGGGAAGCCAAGTTAAGCGGGGAAAGGGAGAGAAGGGGGAACACCTGCCTCGCGCTGGGAGTAAGGGGGCTTTCAGGGAAGGAGAGTAAGGGGGCTTGCAGGGAAGGAGAGTAAGGGGGCTTGTAGGGTAGGAGAGTAAGGGGGCTTGCAGGGAAGGAGAGTAGGGGCCGCAAGATGGAGTATTGGAGAGTACTTACCCTCCAACAGATCTCCGGCAGAAAAAATGGCCGCTCGTTGGGGGCTGGCTCATATAGAGCCTGGCCGCGCGCCCACAAAGCCTGGGAGCGTGCGCCAATCAGCAGTCAGGTAGGGGGAGTTTTTTTTTTTTTTTTTTTCAGCCAGCGCGAGCAGGGAAATTTCAGCGCGAGCAGGGGGAAATTTAAAAAAACGAACACGTGTGCTGCTTGGGCTAATATGTACTCGCCCGGGGGTTAAATCCACCCGCCCCGGCCGTGTAAATGTATAGGATTGTCGAACACTGTATATATATATATATATATATATATATATATATATATATATATATATATATATATATATATATACAGTATATAGTGGTAATTTCGGGGGCTTAAATATGTGTTACTGGGTATTTGTGTACAATATACATTTAACATGGTCATCACCAATTTATTTTACAATGATAAAAATGAAATGATTTTGCAAAATATTGTAGCGTATTCTGTTTAGTTATTTTTTTGTCAATCATAATGTTACTGCAAACAGTAGCTCAATAGGCAAAAGCCAAATGCTTTATGATACCTGAAGTGTAATTAACTATAGTGAATCTAAATTAGATTTGCAATTGAACTTAAACTTACCTGCTACTAGATATTACTGCCAACCAATCCAAACCATTTACTGTGTGCAATATCTATTAAATACGTTCCTTTAGCTCACAACATTTGTTCACCTACAGTATTAAGAATGTGTTTAATTCAAAATATGCTGAAACAAAGCCACAGTGTTTTAAACCACCTCAATTCATATTCTATAAAGCTATCGAAATGTTATCAAATGTGATATTATTGCAATGTAGCGTAATAGCCAGGAAAAACAGGCCTTCATTTCCGGGTTCGCTAAATACATAAACCGAGTGTTTTTGATCAGTCACCACACTGAGAAAGCTTGTTGGAGCGAAACATGTCAGTATCTTTCCACCTGTGATTAAATCGTTTTTATTACACCCTCTTCAACTGTTTTTGTTCGTGGTGCGGCGCTTCTTTGTTTTTTTACCAAATTTTTCCTGGTTGTTACTTCAAGCAACACACGCCTCGAGACCGATACCCTGCAATCAAATCTGTGGATACAGCAAATTATATCATAGTGAGTATTACCTCATTCTTACCAGA
Organism: Ascaphus truei; assembly: GCF_040206685.1. Lineage (NCBI taxonomy): Eukaryota > Metazoa > Chordata > Amphibia > Anura > Ascaphidae > Ascaphus > Ascaphus truei. Next base: position 303,042,071 of record NC_134485.1, on the reverse strand, counting down.
GATTTATTGGAGGTTGTTTTATATACTGGTACAGTACATGATTGACTCATTGTTTTCTCTATGCATAGTTAGAGACTAGTCCATTAATATCCTCCACAACATGTGTAAAGCTGATACTCTATATATGTGCAAAGCTCATTTTTCATATACTTGTCAAAGGGTCAGGTTTCTTCAAGATCATCATATCTACCAGTGAATCTACCATTCATTATTGTGCATCAAGGTTCCTTCATATGATACAGTGTATCCCATCCCTTTGAGCCCCAGTGTATCCCTTGTAGGAATACTTTTTTCCTCAATATAGAGTAATAGGAGCCCTCTAGAAGTAAAGCCCTTTTTTCCCCTTGTGTGCAAATCATTCAGATTTGTAATTTCTTCACTGACGGCTGACAGCAGCAATAAAATACAGATTGAGAACAGGAAACTACTAGTTCAATTTCTTCATCCTACTTTGTGACTAGAGATACAGTAGTATAAAACTAAAATGCCCAGAGGAGATGAACGTTGTAAAATTGTATGCTCAAAAGAAATATATGTGGTTATGCAGTTTAAAACATAATATAAAAATAGTCGAAGTGGCAAACCTGGCTGCCTTTATAATTAGTTTGGAGATATGTGCTTACGATGGATGAAAAGATACAGCAGTTGTAGCAGAAGGCCTTTGTCTATTGACAACTCAGCTATGGATATAGCATTTTCATCCATGTCATCGTGCCAGGTAATTTGGTCTCTATCCTGCATAACGTCCAGAGCCCATCTGGAGTTAAGGCTGTGAAGTGTGATGATTGATGTCAGATAGCTTTTGTTGAGTGGCCTAATGCCCACTCATTTAACAAGCGTAATTCTATTAAACTATACATAAAAGTCCAATCTGGAAATTCACAGAAAGTATTTTAAGCAAAAACTCTTAGATCTAACAGAAATACGGGAAAAATACAATACCAATTAAAAAGTTGTATTTTGAGGAAATCTGAGTAATGAACAACATTTTTTAAATAAATCCTAACAGTTTTCTAGCATTGCAGGAGCAGCAGCATAAATGTGAAACACTTTCAGGAGAAACTTCAAACCCTGTTCTACAGTAGCTAACAGTTCAAAATAGAAGATTGCACTCCTCGCCTGAAGTTTACGTGTACATGCGTGGGTGCATGCAGGGCAGCTGCTGATAAGTACCACAACCTGCAGAAAATAGGTTCCTCAAAAATAGTCCTCTGTACTCCTATAATCAATCAAATGCATTTTATTGCATATGACAAAAAAAAGAGCTATAAATACTGCATGTCATACAAATAGAGAAATTTCAGGCAGCAAGCCCATTTGAAAAACAAATGGAGAAAAAACGAAGCACCGAATCCAGCTGTGAGTACAGCAATAACACCAATAGGGATACGTACCAAAAAATAAGCTGTTTAATTGGATCAGAACCAGGTAACAAACACACCTACGCGTTTCGGACCTCTACAGTCCTTTATCAAGGTGAATACAACAATAACCCATGGAGTGCAATTTATACTCACCACATAAGCGTGTAGGCCAGTAGCGGAGCACTTCCGCGTACGTCACGTGTGTCGGGTGGGTGACCCCTAACCTGTGACGCACAGTCGCGTAGTCACGCTGCATAGTCAGTAACCTGGGGTCGCGTCATGCGCAAAAGGGGTGGGAGAAACACTGCTCGCGCGTATACAAAACGCACCCGTAACTAGTGCCTCCCACTCGATAAAGAAATAGCGCGTGACGTCACTCCGTTGACTGACATGTGACCAAAAAGGTCAACATGCTAAGCGCAACTAGGCAACCAGGCCTAATGCGTACCGTGGTGTACATACTACAAAACAAATACATCTTTATTAACATGAACAATAAAAAATAAAAACACTCGTAATGAGGAAAAACATAAAGCTAATAAAACCAGTTAAAAAATCATTTTAAAAACAATTGAAGGTAACCTAAGATATCAGATTATCAAGATCCTCATAGTTAGTTGCATTATGTTGTAAGGGTATAGTGAAAGCATATTAATATAACAAGTAAGTATAATCATACATAAATTGATAGCTTCACTGCCCAAAGAGATAATGAAAAAAGACCTTTGTCTAATTGTAATGTAACTAATTTTTATGTCTCCATAATAGATATTCCTTATGTACATGCCTAAGTCTGACAATATTACTTAATCTATATGTTAGCATCTTCAGTCACATGTAAAGAGAGCCTGAAAAATAGGAATTGCGCAAAACTAAGTATCAAACAGAAGGGTCCCAATATCCCAATCTGAATTTAACCCATATGGGGTACGTGTTTGTAGGGTAAATATCCAATAAAGTTCCCTTCTGTTTAAGATACTCAGTCTATTACCACCTCGGATTGGATTTGGTATGTGTTCAATGCCCTGAACACACAAATTATTTGAATCACCCATATTGCAATGACTAAAATGTTGAGATACGGGATGACTCAAATCTTTTTTAATTATCAGTCTTAAATGTTCTAATATGCGGACTTTGAAGTGTCTTACAGTCCTACCAATATACTGTTTTCCGCAACCGCAACTTAACAAGTATACCACGAAACTGGTATCGCAGTTAATGAATGAATTCACATAGTATTTTTTACCCGTTTTGAAAGAAAAGAAATCTTTTTTGATTTCCATGTATTTGCAAATTTTGCATTTTGTACATGCAAAATTCCCCTTTGGTAATTTCTTAATTAATGGTTTGTCTGAAGTGAACAAACTGCCCGATACATAGTTAGCAATAGTTTTTGCTCTGCTGAACACTATCTTAGGTCCCTCGTTGTATACAGTTTTTAACAAAGGATCTGCTGCTAACACTCCCCAATGTTTATGGATGGATTCTCTGATATTTTTAGATTGGTTATTATGTTGAGTAACAAAATATGGAGAGTGTATTGATTTTTTGTCTTTGTTGTTTTGTACTTTATTGAGCAAAGCAGATCTATCCAAATATCTCACTTCTCTGAAAGTCTTATTGAGATCATCTCTCAGATAACCTCTGGACTCAAAACGCTCCATCAACTCTTTAGATTGTTTTACAAAGTCTTCATCATTCATCATTTCATCTTTTTTATAGCAAGCCCATTTGTCCAGCCTTTAGTGTGGCATACTCATAAGAACTTTATAAAGGTAAAAATGGCCCAAATGTCAGTGTGCAGTGAAAGGGGGTGTATGCCCATGATGTCACCATGACCATATAATAATGTAAACCACTTGCATCACTTGTTTAAAGCTCAATGTAGTGACATCGAAGGCGCTGCATCAGCAAACACCTAGCTGCCAAGCAACAAGACACTGCTATGTAAATCACCCCGTGAACAAGTGTAATTTCATGATCCAATTAATCAGAATGAGATCAGCAATGAGAAAATTATAAATAAAGATTATACACACAAAGATAGTAGGAGCATATCATACAGGGGAAAGAAAATCCCACATAAGTACCCAATAATAGTCTGTACTCACTAAAGTACTACAGCTCAAAGGAGAAACATAGATAAAAATAACTAAGATAAAAAACAAATACTTAAGTAGCCACAGAGGTACTGTATACAGATGTAGCCAGATTAATTGTTTCTGCCACTGGGTAATCTCTGGGAGTATGACCGTGGCTGCTCTGACACCGAAATATTAATGTTGTGTGGGGTCCGATTCAGAAGCATGGAGCCTCTGCAGGTATACAACTGAGTCGCACCTGTTTGCATTTTCAGTCGCAGCTGGAAATATTTAATCTGGCTACATATGTAGGTATTATGGAAAACCGGAGGTCAAACCCAGGTGTATATGACAAAATATCCAACAGACACACTAAGCCCTAGATACTCCTTAAGAATAAAGAGTGGACAGACAACAAGACCCCAGTTAACATGCACTCACTAACAGCAGTGGGTATATTGCCCCCATTGAAGTAAGAGATCAATTATATGTGTAAAGACTGTCCCATGACACTGTGATATATATGATAGTGTTAAAACAATTTATGGTGTCCATAGACTAATTCAAATAAATGGGACAGTAAAAGACATAGAATCCTAAACGTTGGCAGCACTGTTTACAGTGATGCCTCTGATGGATGCAACCCACTCCCCCTAGTGATAAAAGGGAAGTCGATCCGTGGTCATGTACGCTATGGAGTTTTGCACTATTGCTGCCGAGACCAGATGGAATAATGAGGCATTAGCAGCCACCTTCTGACAAGGTCTTATGAAGATTTTAAAGGATGAGCTCGCTGCACATGAATGCCCTATCGATCTCGAGGAAGTCATCGCTATATGTATTCGCATTGATCAACGTCTGCAGGAGATGAGAACTGAAAGATCCCGTCATCGGCAGCTTACTCCGAGGGTTCCATCTTCCCATACCGGTACAGCTGAACCTCTTCCCACAAGTCGGGAAATGCCAACTCCCAATGAGTTCCAGGGGAATCACATTGTGTACACTTTCTACATCCCCTATCACAGCAAAACTGCTGCCAACCTGCATCTTGCTTCCTGTTACGCTTTCCGGTCTGGGCTTCCATACTTCTGCGCTGGCCTTTCTGATTTCCGGGTTGGGAGGCAATTTTGTTGACCAAGGCTTCACCGAGAGGAATAACATCCCCCTCGTTCGCAAGAAATGCCCTGTGGGGATGGAAGCCATTGATGGTCGTCCTCTGCAATCAGCATATATCTCTTTACAGACTTCTCTTTCGTGTTCGTACAGGTGAGGACCACATGCAAGAGATCCAGCTGGATGCCATCCACACCTCTTCAGTGCTCTGAATTCTTGGCCTCCCATGGTTGCAATTTCACAATCCACGCATCGATTGGTCTGACAAGGAACCTCTCCTGTTGAGCCCCTTTTGTTCCAAAAACTGCGCTGTGTCCATCAAAAGTATTTGTGGGGTTACTGCTCCCAAAGAAGAGAAGGTAAAATTGCTTGAGGTCTACTCCAAATTTTACGACATTTTTGATAAAGCCAGATCTGAAGTCTTACCACCGCATCGTTATTTCGATTGTCCTATTGACTTGCTTCCCGGCTCTGTACCTCCCAGGGGAACGTCTTATCCACTTTCCCTTCCTGAGACTAAAGCTATGAAGGAGTATATCCATGAAAATTTACAAAGGGGCTTTATTCGAAAATCTTCTTCTCCAGCAGGCGCAAGCTTCTTCTTTGTAAAGAAACGGGTCGCTACTACCATGTATTAATTACAGAGGCCTTAACAAGATCACCATCAAAAATCATTATCCCTTACCATTGATTTCGGAACTCTTCTATCGCCTCCAAGGAGCCAACGCCTTCACTCCGTGGGGCCTACCATTTGGTAAGTATCCGCCAAGGTGACGAATGGAAAACGGCTTTGAATACCCGTGATGGTCACTATGAATACCTCGTCATGCCCTTCGGTCTCTGTAATGCCCCTGTCATCTTCCAAGACCGTTAAGGAAATCTTCCGAAATCTGCTCAATCAATTTGTCGTCATCGACCTGGATGATATAATGATCTTTTCTAAGTCCTACAGGAGCATGTTAACCATGTCAAACAGGTACTTCAACGCCTACATGAAAACCATTTGTTCGCCAAGCTGGAAAAGTGTCAGTTACACCAAACTTCCACAGCGTTCCTAGCATACATAATTTCCAACACAGGTCTCACCATGGATCCTGCTAGGGTAAAGGTGGTTCTAGATTGGCCTCGTCCCACTACCCTCAAAGCCGTGCAGCGCTTCCTGGGGTTTGCGAACTACTACTGCAGGTTCATTAAAAATTTCTCCTCTGCGGTTGCTCCCATCCCAGCTTTAACTAAGAAGGATGCAGATCCCACTTCATGGTTGCCGGCAGCTACCCAAGCTTTAGATCACCTGAAAACCGCCTTCATTTCTGCACCTATCCTCATACATCTGTATCCCAAGCTACTGTTCACCTTGGAGGTAGATGCATCAGATGCCGGGGCCGGTGCTATTCTCTCCCAGAGAAGAAAACCTCAAGGAAGACTCCACCCCTGTGCCTTTTTCTTGAAAAAAATTTCTCCAGCGGAACAAAATTATGACGTGGGTAACCGGGAACTGCTAGCAATCAAATTAGCCCTGGACGAACGGAGACAACTGTTGGAAGGGACAGGGAACCCGATCACTATTCTCACCGACTACAAGAACTTGCTATATATCGAGAGCGCTCGACACTTAGGGGCTCGTCAAGCCCGGTGGTCGCTTTTCTTTTCCTGTTTCAATTTTATTATCTCTTTTCTTCCAGGTTCTAAAAATGTCAAAGCTGATGCTCTTTCCTGTCAGTTCCTGTTAGACGACAAAACCGAGAATCAGCAGGAACCTATTCTTCCCTCCAAATATATACTTTCCGTAAACACGTTTGATGCCTTAAGAGACATTGTACAAGAGCAGTCTCACATTCCTGAGGGTCTCGTAGTTCCAGATGGGCGATTGTTTACCTCACCACCTCCTTGGAAGAAGGTCCTTAAATGGGGTCACTCTTCTAAGTCTTCAGGACATCCAGGTACTAGAAGGACCACCGACCACATGGAACAGACCTTTTGGTAGCCCGGCATGCAAAAAGACATCAAAGAATTTGTTGCTGCATGCTCAACATGTGCTCGGAATAAGACTCCATGGGATAAACCACCAGGACTCCTTCGACCGCTTCCCATCCCGGACCGACCATGGACACACTTGTCCATGGACTTCATAGTCGAACTGCTGGTATTTAAAGGGATGAACACCATCTTAGCTGTGGTAGACCGCTTTTCCAAGCAGTCTCACTTTATTCCATTAAAAGGTCTACCCAACTCTCCCAAATTGGCAGACATCTTTATCAAAGAAATCTTTCGAATCCACGGGGTACCATTGGCCGTAGTCTTCGATAGAGAGTCACAGTTCATATCCAAGTTCTGGCACTCCTTCTGCCAGCAACTAGGAATAGCGTTACATTTTTCTTCGGGTTATCATCCCCAAACCAAAGGTCAGACTGAGAGAACCAACCATATCTGGAGCAATATATCCAGTGTTTCGTCTTGAACACTCAGGACGACTGGTCTGATCTCTTTCCCTTGGCCGAGCTCACACATAACAATTTGCCTAATGAATCCACCATGGAGTCGCCCTTTTTCATTAATTATGGGTTTCATCCATCACTTCTACCCATCACTACACCCACTTCCGGGGTACCAGCAGCAAACAACAGAATTCTTAGTCTTCAAAATTTGTGGAAAGGGATCCAGGAGAACCTCAAGAAGACAACTACCAGACAAAAGGGGCAGGCAGACCATCACCGAAGGCGTATCCAAGAGTTCAACCAAGAAGACAGGGTGTGGTTGTCCTCTAAGAATGTCAGGCTCGAGGTTCCTACGCTGAAACTGGCACCAAGGTTCATCAGACCATATACCATCTCGGAAAACGTAAACCCAGTGGCATACTGGCTACGTCTTCTTCCTTCTATGAAGATCCCCTCTGTTTTTCATGTGTCCCTGCTGAAACCAGCTGTTCAGGACCCTCGCTTTCCCGATCCCTCCTTGTCTATGGCTCCTGTTCTCGTACACGGCCAACAAGAGTACAAGGTCCAGTCTATCTTGTACTCCAGGATTTCAAGGGGATCGGTCCAGTATCTTGTGCACTGAAAGGGTTTAGGACCTGAGGAACGATCCTGGGTTCCTCACCACCCTTTTCATGCTTCAAGGGTTGTTTGCATCTTCCATGCCAAGTACCCCCACAAGCCGTTCCTGAATCGCCCGGAGGTCGCTCTTGAAAGGGAAAGGGGGTACTGTAAGGATCCGTGAGTCTCGCTACCCTCAACGCGCTTCCTTCTTACCTCAGCCCGCTATCAGGTTCTCTGCTTCTCCTGCGGCACGTCACCCAAGTCATCTACTAGCCGCCGGTCTACAAGCGCGTGCGCATCACACGCGAGTATTAATGCAGACTCCTCTAGTCCCACCTCCAGGCATCATCGGGGAGCCACATATGCAAACTCTACACACGCATGTACCACATCACCAATCCCTGTCAGTAAAACTTCCCACACCTGTCTCCTGCACCTCTTCAGCCAATCACAGCAGGTGCTCCTGACGTGCCCCATCTCGCCTCGTCCTCATTGGTCCCAGTATGTCTTTTATGCTCAGCCGTTCCACTAGTTCATCGGCTCAGCATAAAACTTCCTAAGTGCGAAGTGTTCACTGCTGTCTTGCCTCCACAGACTTGTCGTGTTTCCTGATCTTTGCTCCTGACCTTAGCTATTCCTCCGGACTCGGCTCTTCTATTCTCCTGACCCCGGCAACCTACGACGATCCGCATCTCTCCAATACTGACCTCGGCAAAGTACCTCGATGATCTGCTGCTCTCCAATACTGACCTCGGCAAAGTACCTTGATAATCCGCCTTTCTCTAATCCAGACCACAGCTAAGTACATCCTACGATCCGCTACTCTCCAACACCGACCTCGGCAAGTATTACTGACCATCCAGACCTCTCCTACCCCGACCCGGCTACCTCGACTAATCAACACTCCAGACACGCCCACGCGGCTGTGGGTTGGTGTAAAATCAAATCCCCACCTCAGCCTCGCGGTTTCGCCTTGTTTGTGGTGAGCACTCCGTTACATATATACACACTATCTGGATCTTTTCATTTTTATTGATATGAATAAAGACATCCAAACGGATGTCTTTAGGAAATTAAATTCAAGGAATATGCTCTTGAAGGCAGATAGCTGCCATCCCCAGGCAGTCATCAAAGGCATTCCCAAAGGCCAATTCCTCAGACTTAGGAGAAATTGTTCAACATTGGATGATTTCATCCTACACTCTGTGGAATTGAGCAGTCTATTTATCCAAAGAGGGTACAAACATGAGGATCTACAACTAGGCCTTTGAAGAGGAATTGGCCGTTGATAGTCTTTATTTCTTTCTGAAGATGGAGCTTCCCTTACGGGGCTGACAGACGAAAGAACTAGTAAAAGGAATAAACAAAACAATAGGTATTTCAAAGCCAAAAACTATGGACAAAAGCCGGAAAGAAATTCTTCTTCTATTTTGGATAAGGATGATACCCGTCTGTTTATAGCACAATTTAATAAGTGTAGTAATCAGGTTCAAAGAATTGTGCAGAAACACTGGTATCTCTTGTGAATGGACCATAAGTTGGTAAAATATGTTGAAAAAGGACCACGATTTGTCTATAGAAAAGCATAGACTATCGCTTCATTTGTATCTCCTAGTTATGTTACCACCATCCCTTTAGCAGAAACAGACCTTCATTACGAAGGGTTCCTTTAGATGTGGGGGATGTAAGATCTGTCACCTTATGCAACCATCAACTAATTTTTCAAGTTCTAATTCAAGAAAAAAACTTTCAAATTAAATCCTACATAAATTGTGATACACTGTACATCATTTACCTCCTAACCTGTGGGTGTGGAGCTATTATGTAGGGCGAACTATAAGAGCTCTTAAAATAAGAGATATGGAACATTTAAGACTAATCAAAAAACAAGATTGTTCGCATCCCGTATCGAAACACTTTACGGAAGTAGACGTGGGGGTGCTGACAATCTAACCTTCAAAGGTATTGAGAAAGTTACATTAAAGGAATGAGGAGGTAATAAACTCAATCTTTTGGACCGCACGGAGGCATATTGGATGTTTATGCTCAAGACTCGGTCTCCCTGTGGTCTAAATATTGAATGGAATCTCAGCCATTTTCTGCATTTAAAATGAGACGTTTTTGGATTATAGAATATAGCATAGTGTGGTATCCTGCATTTCATTTCACCCTTAGGAGGTGTATTATATTACATTGACAGTAGAAATATGTTATATATAAAAATATTTATACATGTTTATACAAAGATGTTATATATGTATGTATTTTTTATTCAGCATTCTCTCATGGTTCATGATGATTCAAAACATCAATATATAATTGTAATAGAAAGAATGCTGTGTTTGTCATACAGATGCAGGGGCCGTTATTCGAACATTTCAGAGAGCCGTTTTTGTGTGCTCTGCTGTATTCTACGCAGCATTCGCGCCTGTGTTTACCACAGTTGATTTGTTTGAATTTCATGGATTATGATTTCTTTGGGTGCAATTCTTCGCGTATTCGTGGCAGAAATGAATGAATTGTAATGTGTACAGTACTGTGCTACTGTCTGCTCTCTATAAAAACGAGTCAACACGCTGTAAGATTGGAAGAAATCACACGCCATGACATGGGTATTCCAAGGTATACAATGCGTGAAATGTTCGAATTACGGCCCCTGCATCTGTACAGTATGTGTGTTTTTTGTATGTTAAGGGATTTGTCAAGGGGACCCACTTATGCATATACTTAATAGTTCAACAACCAATTTTTTAATGTGGTGAGGACGGTGGACTAGTGTCCCATCTCTGCAGCGTTTTGCAGTTCACCAGCGGAGGTGGGAGCATGCACATTAGTATTCCTCCTTTGAAGGGACTTATGTGCTCCAATTGCTCTCAGTCTTCTCATCCGGGAGCTGTGGTACTGGGGAGGTGAGCACGTCTTACTGTCGTCACTCCAGTGATACTAGTACCAGCATCAGGGTCGCGCTGGCGCCATGGAGGTTGTGCGCGGACGTGGGTTTCCTTCATGCACATACTCCTGACGAAGCCGCATACTCTACTGGTGAAACGCATAGAGTAGGACCGCCCAGAGAAGGAGAGACGAGGTGCCGAGTGACTGCCCACCCCAGAAGCCTAACCGGAAGTGACGCGACGCACTGGAGACCGCAACGGTACTGAGCCCCAGAGACTGATCGGGAGGCAGCCGAACGCGGAAGTATCCCCAGAGTACACTAGATGCCAAACGGAGGCGGGTGGTGAGCCAAGGCATGAGTCAATCTTCTAATATCACATTGGTGATTCATGCTGTTTTTAAAAGATTTTATTGTAAGTGTGCATTTTTGAATTTTGACATAAATTTACCTTTTATACGATTGATCTGCACTATGGGTACAGTATATCTTCTATCTTTATATCCCACGATCTCGCTGGAATTGGAGTATAACACCACTTCAAACTCGGAAGATTACCTATGATCCAAGTTCACTGATGTTGCCTGATTAACACTGAAATCCTGTGAGTAGGCTGCACATAGGAGCCAAGATTGCAATTGAGCTATTTCACTCATTAATATTGTCTACACTTAGATTGCTGTGTTTTGTCTCCTTTTACGCTCCCCCTGGATTGTGAGAAAACATTTCTACTATTTGGGGACCAGTGAAGAAAGACCCTGCCAGAAGGGTTTGAGCAGGGAGTTACAACCTTTATTTATTTATCACGTTATTTGCACATTAATTGTTCACTGTCAACATTTTTTGGTTGGTTTAATTAATAGTCACTTTATCGTTAGTGATCACTTTTAGTGTTTAGCGCCTGTTTGTCACTATCACTACATTTAAATTCTGATCTCCCATGACAATTCTATAAAACAAAAAGGAGAAGCACTCGCCATAGTGTAAAATATTACCAAAACTGATTAATGTATGTGAAAGACAAATGCTCACTCAGAAAAGATTAAAAACTTGCAGTATGAGTTGGTTAACGGGCATACACCTCGCATGCGGTGTCCTCGGAACAAGAAAATATCCAACACATCTCAGAAGTGTATAGAAATCCTCTCTGTTCGGACAGATGTCGTTGAAGAGTGGAGAGAAGATATACGTAGTTGGAAAGAGTCCCCGATGTAAAGTTTGGAAGTGATAAACAATTTTCAGCTCCTCCTACAGGTCTGTGGATATCTGTGCATGCATTCTTGTCTCAAAATGTCATAACACACCTATGTCCGTACATCAAAACTGCTCATATGTCCAAACGCAATCCACTAAAATAACAATAAGGCAATAAGGTTGTGCATGTGCAACCTCAAAGATGGCGGCGCCTTCAGCCATACACCGCCGGGAGCCCCCGGCGACGCGCTCGCCATCCCGACTACCAGCGGAGACTCTACTGCCTCACCTCCGCCGGCACCCATGCTCCCGTAGCTAGAGCGCACCAGCGCACCCACAGAGCAGACGTTCCCCTTTTTCCCCCGTAGCAGGTAGGGACCCAGGGGGCCTGGCAACATATACATACATACACATTGTTTTGGTTATGGTGGGTGACAAGGTGACTAAAAACCCTCCACCGTATAGCATATACAAATATTACTTGTGAGCACATGTCTTAGACCGGTCTGCAAACCTGATTTTCGCAATTATCACCTACAGTAGCTTACAGTGCTTCTACTGCAGCAAGGGATTCTGGGAAATGACATGCAAATGAGCACACAATGTGTCACCTTTTGTCTCAAATCCATTATTACACGGAACCCTTAAGCCACTGCTCGGTGACCCCGACCTCGCTGCCTTCAGCCTGCCCTGACCTTTACCTGTCACCTGGACTCTGCACCACTGCCGCCAGGCCTGACCCCTGCTTGCTCACCGACTATGAATACTCTTACAGGACTCTGTCCCCGGACTCTGGTCGGTGATTCTGCATTCCTACCTAAGCCCTGCAGGTCTACCTCCTGATTCCAGATGAGCACCGTCACACCCAGATACTATTTTTATCCACTTCCCCACCTCCACTGGGAAAAAGGGTATTTATTGTGTCCACAAGTTCCCTGAAAAAATTTTTTGTATATATAATCTATTCCAATAATGAATATATGTATATATGTATGTATATAAATCTTTGGCATTTGTCACAGTTTTGCTAACAAGGTTATATATAAAAATCCACCCTCTTCCTTATTTTAGAAGGACCGATTCACTTAGTATGCAAACTAAAATAAAAAACATAATTTTAAGTAAATGGAAATAATTATAAAGTTGACGTAAATTGACATATGAATATGTCTTGTGAACCGCAGTAATATATATAAGTATTATTCATGGTGTGGTGCTATGCTACATATTTAATACATTTAAGATACTACTATGAGTAATAGTAATAATGTAAGAAAAAAAAATTATTTTAAAATTATACAGTGTCTTTCCTGCAGGCACCATAGCCACGTTATTTTTTCAATGCTAATTTGTGTAGTTTCAGATATGTTTGTTCATAAGTTTAATAATATAAAAGTAATAGAACCACATCAAAGACGACAAAGTGCCATTACAGCTCAATTTTAGGATGTACACTGTATCTTTAGAAGTATATGTTTGGGGACATAAAATGATTGTAGGCTCTAAGAATGTTACTTGGTGGAGCAATGTACTTACATTTTGCATTGTTTACAACATTACATTTTCACCTTTGTAAAGAACAAAATGTAAAAAAAACAGACTGGGCACAGAGAAGTAAGGGCTCATGTACAGTATATCAGATTTAGATTTTTCCGGGAAATTAAAGACACACAGTAAAGTGGTAGAAACTAAAACTTATTATCTTGTGAGAACAGTGTATGCAAAGTATTTATAAATTAATTATAATGGAGACCCACTTCTGAAAAATACCACAAACAGCTGCTTATCAGCACATCTTAGGCCGCGTCCAGGGTGAAGCTGAGCGCGTTTGCGTGCTCATGCGACATGCGATAAAACTCATGACCACAATGAGTCTGTCCAGCATGCGCACACGTGCCCGTGAGCGCTCGGCACTCAGCTGCTTGCACAGACAAATACATTTTATTCTGTCGCTCGCTGGCACGTCACGTGAGTGGTTTGCCCCATGAGGGCAAAACAGCTCCGTGATGGCATGACTGCGCCCCCCCGACACGCCCCACTATGCACGCAACTAGCTGGCCAGGAATCGCCTGGCCAACCTGAGCGCGACACGGCGCTCAAACACCAGAGCACTCGGTTGCCCTGGAAGAGGCCTTAGATTAGAGCCACAGAGCACTGTTAGTGACTTATGGATACGCCAACTTCAGTTAACGTCTTGTTAATGGATAACAGGGATCTTCAAAGTTCACAACTGATGAGTGAAATGCTGCTTTCAAGCCCTTGCATTACTATAACGGATGTTAGTGCTAATGATATGCAAAAGAGGTGTTCACTATAACAACGTTATAGTTAACGCAGATATTTAATGTTCCTTAGTTAGGTCATAGCTGTGACGGTGCTCGTCTCAAATCAGGAGGCAGATCCACAGGGCTGAGGTAGGGATGCAAATAAACTGACCACTACCCACAGACAGAGTCCTGTAAGAGTATCCGTAGTCGGTATGGAAGCAGGGGTCAGGGCTGGTGACAGGCAGAGGTCAGGGCTGGTAGCAGAGGTGCAAAGTCGAGGAGTCAAGCGGAGGTCAGGACAGGTGGGATGCAGCAAGGTCGGGGTCACAGTCCGGGGTCAGCAACAGGAGGAATTCAAAACAGGCAAGAGGGTAAGGTGTAATTGCAAAGACTGACAGGACCAGCAAACACACAGAACTTTACTTGGCGACTTCCACCAAGAAGTGCAGCCTTAAATAGCAGGCTGCCAGTAACCAACATGGCCAAATTGAACAGAAAGGGCAGGCAACATGGAAAAAACGAACTGGCAACAAAACCCGGCACAAATCGAGCAGAATCCTTACAATAGCTAAACTTGGCATCAGTCACATGCAGACCCTGAAATAAGTCTTTTATAGGGTCTGGATATGTGTAACACCACTGCATTATGCTATGCTGTTCTTTGTTTTCTTTTAACAAGATGAAGTGCTCCAGTATCTGAAGTTTTGAGAAGGAGTCCACACATCAAATATCCCTGAGAACATTTACTTTCATTCAAGCTAAATATTCACTTAGTGCATACATTAACACAATAACAGTGTGTTGATATAGTCTAGTTCCTATTCTTCCATATACCCTTATCTGTTATTTTGCTGCAGCCCTTTGCGCCCGATACGTCCAAATTTCTTTTTGCTAGACTGTGTGAGGGGATTTGGATAATCCCCTGGTTTGGACTTTGGCAGCAGGACTGCACATTGGACATTTTATTTTATCTTAATAGCATGTTTAAGGTTCATTCAGTATTGTGGTTTTATTGCTTTATTACTGTGATTCAAAGTGTATTTAGACATCCTGTTAAAGTGTTGCAGCGCTTCCTACACCGCCTTTTCTTAACACCACACTTAGGTATCATTTATCTAATATATTGTTTTTTACAGGATTATTTTCCTCTTCTGTCTTCTCTTTTTTTACTTTAATTAAACACCTATTCAGGGTCCTGACGGGAATGCCACCTTTGGGTATGAAAGGCTTAACGCTATGCTATTTTAAGCTAACTAAAGGGAGTGCTAACTTCACATGACATTAAGCCTATGCTAATAGTATCACTAACGGCGATTTTTTTGCATATATTTAGCTTTGTGGATACCAGTTAAACTCAGAAAAACGCACTTGTGAGCATGTGTATATATGACAAGGGTTAATACACAAAGCTCCCCAGCTGACACATTTATCTCCCCAAATGGTCCCTAAAATGAGTAATATCTCCCTCATTCAACAACACATATCACCTTAAAATGCTGCCTGGCCTTACCTGCACAGTTTTTGGTCTCTGATTACAAAGAAAAATATGTCGTTGCCACAAAAAATCTATTGTTGCAAAATTTGTTCGAAAAGGTAATCATGAAACAAATTATGCAAAGTTCAATTAGAGCCCAAAAGACAATACTTATTAAATCTCAAATTTTACATGCAAAAGTAGTACAGTTCATAGTTGACAGAAAAAAAGAATGTTACAAGAAACATACAGTACAATATATGCAAACAGTTAAATCAAACTAATAGGATAAACAAACAGAAGTTCCTACTGTAATATACATTACCACTCGTATTAGGTTCTCAAAGGGTCTTGAGGTGAAAACATGATATTTCATGTCATAGCATTGACACTAGAATGATTCTCAGGAAATCCAGGGGGAGCATATGGGAGAGAAGAAAACAACGATACACACAATATAAGTGTAGACATAGGAACACTGGGAGTCTAAAGATGGTAATCTTGGCTCTATGTTCAGCCTACACACAGGAAAACGGTGTTCAATGGGCGTTTAAGGGAATATTCCCACAGAATGCAATGGAGTCCCTTCCCTCCGATGTCACCGAGATGGATAGGTGCTCCAACGGTATAAAGAGAGATAAGAACTACATAGCACAGATCAATAAAATAAATTAACTTTATAAAAAATGTATATAGAAAACGCACTCACGATGGTGCCAGTAAAAAAGGCATGTATCACATAAAAGTGAACCACAGATACGATCGCGATGTCTCTCACTGCCTTCCGCAACGTGTGGGGACCCTCACACCAACTGGAAATGTCCCCTGTCTTCTCAGCCGATACTCGGGATCATCCAGAGAACTTCTCTGTGCAGATTACAGCTCCTCTGGCGTCTCGGCACATTCGTGTCTGCCCGGTCGTGCTGATGACATCACACTGCAGGCGGCTCTGGATACGGATCATCTGGGTGGCCAAAATTCCTCCACTCTACGCGTTTCGCCCAGTCAACACTGTCAGCGGCTTCGTCAGGAGTGTGGAATGATTGATTGATAGCATTGACACTCCCTTAGTAGAAATCTAATTTCATATCCCAAATACCTATTTTTTAAACTGCCTGCATTGGAAACTGGATAAGCTCACATTCTGGACGTGTCCTTAACCCTCCATCAAACTCCTGTGACACCATTGTGGCTCATAGAGAAAAAATAGCTTCCCTTTTTAATCAGAAGATGCCTGAATATAGAAACGTTCTCCTAACTTTATTTTCGTCATCCCTAGAATATTGTGACGCAACTCATCACATTCTGGTGAATTTGCAGCATGTAAAGAGACTATTATTGAGGGGATTAGTTCTAAATTTGAGACAAATGGATCTGACCTGTGCACCCTCACAATCGTGGATTGTTTAGCATAATTTAATTTGTTGCAAATATTACAAACATATATTTGTAATTCTAGTGAATCATGTGAGATCCACAATATTTTATATTTAGAAAACTTATACAGACATGGACAGTATTCCTAGCCACACCCTCTGACGGTCTCCAGAACAATGAAGACTAAATGTTACGTCCTGATACCAGGTCTCAATCCCCTCACTTTCCAAACCAGGCTTTGACTCCAGATAACCTCACTTCCCGACAAACAGAAAACCAGAGCAGGTCACCAACCTCAATAAAATAATACATGTATTTTTAAGCTGTAACTCAAGTTAACTGTTTGTGTGCCAGTTTATTAAAATGCTGAATAGATTCTGGCCTTATCATGACCAACATTACCTATTTAGGTAACATCAAGTTAGTTGGCCAAATTTAACAAAGTTCTATGGATCTACCCTTTATTTGTGTTGAATACCATCACCTACAATGAAAATAAATGAGGTGTTTGAGAGTACTCCTTTGCGCTTTTCAGATGGCACCAGTTCTACATTTTCCCTTTACCATGCTGCCTGTACTGTAACTTCTCAAGATGGTGTGTGTTTATGTTTGTGTGTGTGTATGTGTGTGTAACAACTGACCGTCTAGTTGCCTTACTCATCTCCCCACAAGTTACTATAAATGAGCGCTCACTGCTCCACAACGTTCACACTACACCCCAATTACTCTTCCGCTACCAGGATTAATTTAGGGGTTATACCTCAGAAGTCCTTGGTCTCCCTTTCCCCTAGGAAAATATACAAATTAAACAAAAACTGAATTGCACAAAATGTGTCAAACAATTAGGGCAATCTCTTCAACAGGTTCAAACAGAGCTCAAAGACTGTACATATAAAATGTTAGATTTAACACAAAAAGCGTGCAGAGCTTGTTAGAGAAAAAAGAATTGTAAAATAACACAGTACTGTAGATAGGACCAGAGTTTAACAAAACAAAAAACCTAAACATTATCGGCTAAAGTCTTATAAAAGTGGCCCTTTAAGGGGTTATGAAGAAAAAAATATGAGATCCACTCACAAAATGCACCCTGGTGTAATCTGCCTGTGGGGTTCAAAACCATATTTTTATACCGCACCACTCTTATGCAAATAAACTACAGATGTCTCAACATGACTGTGTGAGTGTGAATTGTCACCCATTTGTCACTTTCTCTTCTCAAAGACACTTTTACAACTCATGTAGCTACTTTGAGAGAAGGGGATTATTAAAAGCAGCATTTTATTCAAAATCCTATATGTGTTTTGTTAAATAAATCTGCTGTGTAGTATTAGATAATACTTACTACATTTTGTTTTTCCACTCTTTATGTCTTTTTTAATGTATTAATTGTCATTGGGTTGCTAAATAAACTAGTTAGGAAGCTACACTACTCACTCTTTAAATAGGAAGCCATATTGCATGCCCTGGGAAACATAATCTTCACTGATGGATCACGGGAGAACATAGTAATTGGCAGTTTAGATAATTGCATTACCATAAAGGCTGCATTTATAGGGGAATTTATTTCAAAATTTTCAAACATTTCTCTAACAGTCTTAAAAAGACTTGAGAACTGGACTTTGCTGGAAACAGATACGAAACTTGCTTTTTATACAAAAATTGAAACCTCTTTTCGGATATAAAAGAAATTAAAATATAAAATATCTCCTGGTGAAAGGTGATCCAACTAAGAAGTACAATAAATTTTTCCCGCAAACCACTTGAGTCTCCTTACCAAAGGATGTTTTGTATGTAGAGGATGCCGCAAAGGTCTAATAACAGGCACACAATTTAAACACCCACATTCGGACAAATCAATCCGGATAAAACATTAAGTAAACTACCAAACTTCGTAATTTATCTAATTTTTTGTCAATGTGGATTTATGAACACAAGACTTCTTGCCTACATGCAAGAGGATCCACGGATAAACCAGTTAAGTTACATTTTCTAACTAAACTATATTGGTTAGTTACAATGCGCTACATGATAATTGATCATGTAGGAACTCCAACAACAGGGGGAAATGGGAAATGTCTTCTCCTCCAATGAGAGGCCCCTTAGATCTTTGATCTTGATACAGTGGCAGCACGGGGCCTCAATGATTAACTGAGGTTTTCGTGTTTCCTGTGACCAGTTAGTTTTTATAAAAGCTTGATTATCTATACCTTCTGCTAGCAATACCATGTTACCAATGCTTTTGGTTACATCTATTTCGCCTGTTCATGTAGATGCAATTTACAAATCTTCTTGTATGCACATCGAGGCTGTTGTGAATACTGTATGATGCCTATAATATTTATATTGCTCTCATGTTTATATAGTTCTTATTCTTTTGATCAATTTTTGTTTTCTAGTGGTTGGATACACACTGTGGCCCCTTAGATATGGACACATAATAGAATTGGTTTGTATTACAGTAACTCGACAAAAAAAACCTTAGTATCACAACTATGCATGCTTGGGACCACATAGGTACTATCCGTGGCACCAGTGGAGGTGACCAATGTGCCATAAAATACACAACTGTAGTCCCTTCCATTTCAGATTGCAATTTTTTTTAACCACTATGCTGTCCGCAAGATATGGGGATACCTACTGCGTGATTTAAGGCATTGTGGTTTCCCGATTTCTTTTATTGCCATCATTATTGGTCTAAAGCATTCTGAATACTTTGAAAAATATGAACCAATACATACCCATACTCTAATTGGTGACCACACAGTTATGACATGAGAGGATAATACACGTGTACGCCAGGTATATGAGAGAATGTTTTTCTCTTGTGGGCCAGTGAAGCAGATACGACATTATGTTGGTATTAATAGTTACATAGTAGTTGATGTTGAAAAAAGACATACGTTCATCAAGTTCAACCTGTGCTAAATTGAGACGACAGATACTTTTGCTATATCTATACAAACAGTATATTGATCAAGAGGAAGGGGAAAAAAACTCAAGTGAAATATCGTCAAATGATATCTCATAAGGGGAAAAATAAATTTCTTCCTGAACCTAAGAATTGGCAATCAGATTACACACTGGACCAACATCCTTCCCTATATTATACTGTAGTGCCGACGGTTATTCTAACACAAACCAGTGGCAATCGTCCAAAAGACCCAGGTACATGCTGGGTCGTTTTTAAGGCAAGTTTAAGGCATTTCTGCATTGACTAATGGCCCATCAGATTTACAGCGGGGGTCCCCTGCCAGGGACCCCTGCTGTGTTAATCCGATGGGTCATTAGTCAATGCAGAAATGCCTTAAACTTGCCTTAAACTAGCCATGTTACACCCAGCATGTACCCAGCATGTAACCAGGCTAGTTTAAGGCAAGCCTTAGAATAGTTGTTGGACATCTTTCCAAAAAGATGTCCAACCTTTTTTTTTGAAGATTTCTATTGTATCTGCCATCAGTCTCCATTTGTAATGAATTCCACATTTTAACTCCCTTACTGAAAATAATTCTTTCCTTTGTTGCTGGTGAAATCTCCTTACCTACAACCTTAAAGGATGACTCTGTCGTTTGTACTTCCCTTGCGATGAATAGTTCTTTGAAAGCTCCTTGAATTGTCCCCGAATCTATTTGAATATAGTTATCATATCCCATCTTAGGCTGCGCTTATAGTGCCAGCGACAGCGACGTCGCATCAAAACAAATGCATTGAATCTGTAGCATGCGCTTATAGTAGGGGCGATGGCGACGGAGCGACGAAGAGACATGAATCTCTTTAGTCAGTAGAATTTGATTTTTACAGAGACGGTCTCCTCATGTGACAGGCTGTAACCAATCAGATAGCTTCTGATCTGATGCAGGGAGAGGGGAAATGTGTCTGTGTGTGAGTGCAGGGAGAGGGGGGGGATTGTGTGAGTGACGGGGGATTTTGTGATTATGTGTGTGTGTAAGGCCTCGGGGTCACCTCTCCCAAAGAGGGTTCCCCCCGCGATGCCACTTACCCAGCGTGCTCCGGCTCCACGACTTCACCGCCGTGAGCGGGACCCTCCTTCTTCCTCCCCGGTCCCCGCGCTTGCCACAGGACGCGCGCATGCGTGCGCACGCAATCACGGACCTTTCTGTCCTCCCGCAGGAGGAGCTCCCGCCCCCAGCTCGGGTCGCGCGCACCTCTCCCGCGCGGTACACACGTCTGACGTGCGTGCACCGCCCACAAGCCTCGCGTCAAGCTAATCAGCTGTGGCACTGTCCCTTACCTATCCCTGCCTCCCATGGGGCCGCTCCTCCGTTCCTCCCCCTCTTCCCATTGGGCTCTGCTCTCATTTATACCCTGCTCAGCCATTCCTTCTTTGGCTGAGCATAGCTTTGTGTGACCTGTGTTACCCACGGTCGTGCCTGTCTCAGTTCCTGTCTCTTTGTCTTCCTTAGTGATCCCTTGTGTACCGAACCGGCTTGGCTGTGGACCTGCTCTGGACTTTGACCCTTGGCTTGTACCCTGACCTCCTGAACTCTCCGACCCTTTACCTCGGCTTGCGGATTCTGACCTACCCCCCGGCTCTGGACCCCAGGCTCTCGGTACCACCTATCTTCTGGAACCTCCCTTCTCGCCTGGCAAGTATCTTACTTTATCTTATACTCCCAGACGGTTCCAGACGCCTATTTTCCACTTTCCAGGCGTGTCTCCGTAGCTGTGGGTGCAGTTGTTACCCATCTCGCCTCAGTTTCGGGGTCTCTCCTTGTCCGTGGTGAGCACAGCGTAACAGTGTGTGAGTGATTGTGTGTTTGTGGGGGGGTGGGGGGATTGTGTGTGATTGTGGGTGGGAGTGTGTGTGTGTGTGTGTGTGTGTGTGTGTGTGTGTGTGTGTGTGTGTGTGTGTGTGTGTGTGTGTGTGTGTGTGTGTGTGTGTGTGTGTGTAGGGATGGTGTGTGTGTGTAGGGATGGTGTGTGTGGGAGGGGGGATTGTGTGTGGGGGGGGAGTTTGTGGGGGGGATTGTGATTGTGGGAGTGTGTGTGTAATTTTGTGAGTGATTGTGTGTGTGGGGATTGTGTGTGTGTGGAAACAAAAGAAACAGCGCACAACGCCAAATAGTGAAGCAAGTAATGCTATATATTAGTAATTACAGGGTAATAAATCTGCGTACATCAAAACAGTGAAATAGGTGCATTTAGTGTGTTTCACACAAGTTACCACTCAGCAACTGTTGTCAGAAGAGTCTGCAGCTTGCTTCTCTCAGCGGGGGCGCTACGTTGGTTCAGGAGCAGGATTAATGTCCAAAACCCCTCATCCCGCAGTACATCGCTCCCAAGGGGATTTCCCTTTACAGCAACCACGCTCCGTTGCAGGTATTGGTGCTTGGTGGGACCGCTCGCGCTTCCAAGCCGTCTGGTGCAGCTCGTGTGGCTCAGCGAGCAGATCCACTGTACGGGGGTAAGACCTCAGCTCTGCAAGGGTACACTCGGCGTGCCACGTTGTCGCTCCGTCACGGGATACTGCGTGATGACGTCACAGTCTCCGCAGCAGCGAGGGAACCGGCAGGGAGGCAGTCAAAGTCTCTCAAAGTCTCTCATATGCCCAAAATTACCACCGGGAGTAATACTAACAGGGTGAAGCCAAAGGAGGCAATGGCAATATTAAGGCACTAGATAAAAATCATCCAACATGTTTCGTAGAATAAACTACTTCTTCAGGGAATTAATATTGCCATTGCCTCCTTTGGCTTCACCCTGTTAGTATTACTCCCGGTGGTAATTTTAGAGAAGCAAGCTGCAGTCTCTTCTGACAACAGTTGCTGAGTGGTAACTTGTGTGAAACACACTAAATGCACCTATTCCACTGTTTTGATGTACGCAGATTTATTACCCTGTAATTACTAATATATAGCATTACTTGCTTCACTATTTGGCGTTGTGCGCTGTTTCTTTTGTTTCCATTTCTTAGAGTGTGGGGGGTGCTGAGCCACCCCCTGTGTTTATAGCAGCAGACGCCTCTACAAATACACGGTTATGTGATATAATTTCTTCATATATACACCCTCACTGTGGTTATTGTGATTTATTTCTTGGTCACTTATTTATGTGGTTTAGTCACTGCACTATATTTATATTCTAAATTTTGGGTTAGATAGTAGCGCACAGTATTTTCTCTGTTTTTTATTGTGTGTGTGTGTGTGTGTGTGTGTGTCATTGAGTGATTGTGTGTGTGTGATTATGTGTGTGTGGGGGGGGATTGTGTGTGAGATTGAGTGATTGTGTGAGTGTGTGTGTGGGGGGGTTGTGTGTGGGGGGGTGTTGTGTGTGCGTGGGGGGGATTGTGTGTGTGTGGAGGGGATTGTGTGTGGGGGTGTGTGTGTGTGTCATTGAGTGATTGTGTGTGTGTGATTATGTGTGTGTGGGGGGGGGATTGTGTGTGAGATTGAGTGATTGTGTGAGTGTGTGTGTGGGGGGGTTGTGTGTGGGGGGTGGTTGTGTGTGCGTGGGGGGGATTGTGTGTGTGTGGAGGGGATTGTGTGTGGGGGTGTGTGATTGTGTGTGTGTGGGGGGGGGGGATTGTGTGTGCATGGGGGGGATTGTGTGTGGGGTGTGTGATTGGTTCTGTGAGGGGATTGTGTGTGTGTGTGTGTGTGTGTGTGTGTGTGTGTGTGTGTGTGTGTGTGTGTGTGTGTGTGTGTGTGTGTGTGTGTGTGTGTGTGTGTGTGTGTGTGTGTGTGTGTGTGTGTGTGTGTGTGTGTGTGTGTGTGTGTGTGTGTGTGTGTCAAGTGAAATACACTATATGAGCAACTTTAAAACAGTAAATTCTCCCATAATTTAAAATAAAAGTACTGTAAATTCAGCATACAAACAGAAATTACAACTCCTCTCCATTTCAGCCTTCCCCCTTGCTCTTATCTCCACCCTTCTGTCACTCCCCTTGTAGCTAGAGACATCTCCCAAACTCAAATTACAACTTTCGCTTGGGCTACGGAGACAGGAGACGTCATCCGTAGCCGTAGCTGGCACTATAAGCTCAGCCTCCTCGGTCTTCAGATTCTGGGTCCCGCTGCCGAGTCCAATACCTCCAAGATTCCTGGGAAAAGATTCAGGGAAATCTAAGACATGACGTCGCTATGCAAAAGAGACTAGTCGATTGTCACCACCGGAAAACTTCTACATACATTCCTAGACAAAAGGTTTGGCTGTCGACTAGAAATATTCGCCTCAAAGTCATTTCACCCAAACTGACACCAAGGTTCAGCGGACCTTTAATCATCACGGAAAAGGCCAACCCTGTCGCCCACCGGCTTAAACTGCCGGCAACTATCAAGATTCCTTCTGTATTTCATATTTCCTTTCTTAAACCCTTCTTACAAGATCCTCAAACTTCCGTTCTGGACTTTCCCCCTCAACCCATTCTCGTCGAGGGTCAGCAAGAGTTCGAGGTTCAAGTTATTGTCGATTGAAGAGTCTCAAGGGGAAGACTACAGTACCTCGTCCATTGGAGGGGCATCGGCCCTGAGGAGCGCGAGTGGATACCTCAGGTACAGGTACATGCCGCCAGACTAAGCCATCTATGAGTCGCCTGGAGGTCTCCCCTGAAGAGGGGGGTACTGTCATGATTGCAACTAGGTCCCACCTGTCGGATGCGTCACACAACAATACCTGCGGTGCATGCAGACCTCGCTCTGCGTGTGCGCACCACCCGGACACCATGCTCACGGAGTCTTCTTCCCATCATGGTCCCACTGGCGACGCGCCCGCCTCATGTCCCCCCCTGCGCACGCACGCCAGGTAATCTCAAGAAAGGTATCAGCTGTCTCTCACCTGCAGCCAATCTTGCTTCCTCCTATCGGCTGGTATCCTATGGGTGATGTCACTCTCCTGCTGACCCCTGATTAGTTCATACCTCCTTCATTTCTCTGTCTGTTTCTGTGCTAGTTGCTGAGCATAAACTGTTGTTTAAGTATTGTGCTTGCTGCTTGCTGCTTCCTGCTTTTGCCTATTCCTGTTCCTTGCCTGTTCTGTGTTGTGACCCCTGCTCGTACCTGGACCCATATCTTATGTACCCCTGGACTTCAGCTTGTTTTTGGGCCCCTACTCTCTCCTCTCCTCGACCACAGCTTACAGATAACAACCACTCTCCTCTCTCCTACCTCGGACCACGGCAAGTACCACAACCTACCTGAACTCTCCTACCCTGACCCGGCTACACGACACCGTCTCTGCACTCCGGACCTTGTCCCCCGTGGTTGTATGGTGGCGGTTATATGCACCCCCACCTCAGCCCCTCGGTCTAGTCCAGTTTGTGGTGAGCACATGTTACTGACACAGTTGAGACATTAAGGGGTCTGACGTAAACAGCATTAGGATCTAAGAAGCCATTTTGTTGACTATTTTAGTCCGCCATTTTGTATTGTCTTTGTAAGTTTTGTATGTCATCTTTCTATGTGAAGAAATCTGTGTGAACGAACGTGTGAACCAGAGAATGGAATGTTTTCGCTCCTATCTAATTTTATTGATCTTTCCTCATCCAATCAGCTCCAAATGAAAGTGTAAACAGGCCAGAAATTATGAGAAGCATTGTTAGCAGTCTAAGATAAGCTCAGATTCTTACAGTGAACTGTTTCTCATACTCATATGCCAGGTGGCAGAACAGAAACATCACATTTAACCCCATAATAATTTTTTAGCTTACATACATTTATTCAGTAATATTATGTATTACAAACTTACATCAGTTTTAGAATTGTTATGCATTACAAAATGATGTAATATTTAGTGACGCGCAAGCCCCCCCCCCATAAAGGGGTGGAGCTTTAGTTTTTAGGGTATAAATGTATCTCAGTAGGAGCAGGGATGCTGTCTTGCGCTCAGGTGAGCAGTTCCGGCACCCGTGAGTGTCAATACAGCCAATGAGAGCGGAGTGCGGCAGAGCAATGTAGACCACTAATAGTAATCGGGGCTAGGAAGGTTTAAATACTTACCTCCATATAGTCTCCGATCTGGGTCTTGCTCCGATCTTCCCCCGCTACTCTTGCGTGCGTCCGGCAGATAGAGATAGACTGGAGTGAAGCAGAATCCGGCGCCACTGCAGTGGCAAAAAAACAAGCAACTTCCGGTAAACAGTTGAAGAAACTTTATTCTGACAGCACACACAGAGAACCCAGGTTACACCCCAGCCTCCCCCTCAATGCGGTTCATGCTTGGAACAGCGCTTCGTCTTGAAGTGGGGAGGTGAGGTATGAACCTGGACATTTAAATAAAAAAGCCCGCGAATACGGACCTGATTGCCTAACGTCATTCACCTGCATCACAATGGGTCAGTGCATTAATTTACATACAGAGATAGAGCAGTCCCTATAAATGCTTTAAGGTAATTGAATACGTGGTTGTAAATCCCTTATACTTATGATATATACATTGTGGGACATAACCATGTGAACTGATATCAATATAACCTGTGCCATTTAAAGATGCAGTGTGTGACAGGGATGATTAAATAAAAACAGTTGCAACATAATCCAGAAACCCTGTTGAGATAGACAACAAATAAAACAATTCTGGTCCCAAAATAAAAAAGGTTAAACCATCTTGAATTGGTCAAATATACCTAAATCCGGATGAAAAATAAAGTACATCAGGAAATAGAACACTGAATCGCTATTATGTTGTCTAGGGAACCAGGGACAGAGGGGTGGGAAAACAAATGGGGGAGGGTAGGGGGGGGAGAGGAGGGGGGAGGGAGGGGAAGAGAGGGGAGTGAAGGGGGAAGGGGGGCAGAGGAAGGGGGAAGAGGAAGGGTAAAAGGGGGGGAGGAGGGAGGGGGCAGAGGAAGGGGGGTGGGGGGGTAGGAAGGTGGAAGAGGAAGGGTAAAAGGGGGGGGTGGAGGGGATGAAAAGTGGGCAATCGGGCATTGGCAAAAACCAACCCAATGAGTTGAAGGAATATCTCTATAGTACCTGTAAAGAAGTTTTAACATTTGAATGAAAATCGTGACATAGTTACAAAATCATTCACAAGAAGTACATTTGTGGTGCACACCACACTAACAATTTTTAATTTTATGTGAATATTTACAGTGAGAAACCATGGTGAAAAAGTGAAAAATAAAATATAATTAAAACTAACACGTGGTGCTGTTGTTACTGATTCCTACTAAATTGTATGATAACAGTGGTTACATGACTCACTATACTATGGGATATATATAGATTGTACAATTACAAAAGTATCCTCCTGCTCAATGTAATCAAATCAAGAGTTACACCCACAGTATATAGTTATGAAGTCTCATATCCATACATATTCACAAATAACAATGCCATTGAACATAGTCAAATGAATAATTCATGTGACAAAATAATAGCACAACAGCTAGTATAACCGTAATCACCAGAGTCATCTAGTAGGTAAATTCTTATCTCAGAGGTATCGTTGCACGGTTAATAAGGGGACTCCCTAAACAGCTAAACTCACATATGAAAGCTGTTTGCTATCTGTGAGGATTCAGGGATCGCGGCGTCCGCGCCCTGGTTCCTCTGCTCCTGCATTTGCCCCCGCTGCCGTGGCGCGCGTCCCTCGCCAGCATCACTCACCTCCGGCGGTTCTGGGGGTTCCCCGCCGTCCTCGGCGTCCTCGGGTCCCTGCATCCTCTCACGCGGCCGCCATATTGCCCGGGCGCGTGCCTGAACAGCGCGCGCCGGGTGAAGATAATTTATTCACTGCTCTGGCAGTGAAAACCCGCCCCCAGCACAGTAATAGGATCTCATGTCAAAATAAAAGTCCTCACCTGCCTGCCAATCAAGGGGACCTATCCAGGATGGCTCCACGCAGTCCTCCAGGCCTGCCTTCACCTTTGATTGGTCAGTCACACTTTATAATGCCGGTCCTTCCTATCACTCATTGCTCAACATAGTTTCCACTAGGATTACTACTCTGGCGTTTTCTCTCTCATTCTCACAGGTTACGACTTGGCTTGGCGGACGTCTCTCTCTGGCTCTCGACCCTTGCTTGGACAAACGACCTTCCGGAATTCTCCAATCCCTGACCTTGGCTAAACGGCAACGACGACGGCATTTCTACACCGGTACCGGCAAGTATTGCTGTGAAGGTAATAAAGTATTATAAGAAACTATTCGTCCATTTTGTATGCATTCCGCCATATTGAATCTGCTTTAATTGCAAGGCTTGGAAATAACGCAGTATGTTTTTATATAAGCTAATAAGTCTCTCTCTCTCTCTCTATCTGAGGTGAACCGAAACTCAACCAGGAGCCTTTTTCTGCTCACTCTCGGTTTCCTGTGAATTCAGCTGGTCTACAGAGAATAGAAACTGAAGTTTATGGTTTACAGAGAAACGAAACTGAAACTTATTGTCTGCCTATATATATTCTGTAATACATATACTCGGCACGTCAGTCTGAGCTACGGAGCCTGAGGGAACTGATACATGACTCTGTGTCATTTATTGGGATCCGGGGTGCACCCAGGCTTGTGTTATACTAATTTGGCAATCCACATCTGAGCAGAGACCCTGACTTGAGAAGGGAACCTCAACAGTTGGCGTAGTCGGCAGGATCCTTGTGAAGGGACACCGAAACAATCCTGGACCCGTCTCTATCCACGGACGACCGTCCCCTGACCGGACTGATTGAGGCCTGATCAACCTCTAAGGACAAGGTAAGATATATTCAGAATATATTTTTACCGAACTCCTGTCAGTCTGTTCAGGTTGGTGATCTCTTGGTTGACGGTAACAGTATTGTTAATCTATACAAGACCATAGAGTCCGGTGGTTCCCGCCAAGGATTTATATAGTTTGTAAGGTCTTGTGACTGCCAGATGTGTGGTTTATGTTCATATGTCATAAGGGTTACGGAATAACTATAAAATAAGGGGAAGAGTCTAGTGATATCTATTGTTAGATAATCGGAGGACCGTCCATACAGGTGACGGTCCGGGGACTGCCTGCGCGCCTCCCCGTCTAGGTCAATTTATCACTGAGACTCAAGAATCCCGAGTGTGTAAGGATATCTATTGATAGATAATAGGAGGATCGTCCATACAGGTGACGGTCCGGGGACTGCCTGCGCGCCTCCCCGTCTAGGTCGATTTATCGCTGAAGCTCAAGAGTCCAGGTACCGCCGGTAATTGGCGCACGTGTCCGAGGTTGTTTTTAAAATAGACAATGTTCTCGCAGTTTTTAAAGAAGGATTTGCCTTCTGGTGCCCGGGATTCCGTAACTCTTGTGACAGAACGGGAGGGAAAGAAGTATACCAAGAAATGTAAATTGTTGTTCAAACTGTTAGATTTACCCCCTACGGGAAGATTGCAACCAAAGTTGTTAAGAACGAATATGCAAATGTGTAAGGGGAAACTGAAAGATGAAGGCATGTGGGAAAATGCAGAGAAATTTCTGAGTGTTGCTATAGATCTTCAAAAAGAAGGTTATGAAGAAGTAGAGTGTGGAGAGAGAAATAAGAAATGTTATTGTTATGTGAAACCAGAAAATGTGACCCCTGGTTCAGTAGTGGCAGAAAAAGACCAAATGTTACAGGGAAATCCACCCCCATACCTGCAGACGACCGGTAGACCCTCTCCCTCAGCCCCTGTACCGGCCCCTTATTGGGTATGTTCTGGTTGCCAGTGTCAAAATCCCAAAACACGGGAAAATTGTTATTATTGTGGGGCCGCCCGACCGTCCATGTCCCCCGATATTAAAACTGGTGAGGCTCTTGTGTGCCCCTTAGTCACGCCCACTGGCCAGTATTATAATCCCAAAGCCAAACCAGCCGACCCTGTTAAAATGTATCCCAGTATACCGCAAGATTGTCTGGTTCAGATGGATAATGGGGCTCCTGCTGAGGAAGATGCAACCTCCGCCGGGACCCCAGCTTATCAGGCACCACCATATTCTGACTCTTTTGTTACCTATGATGAACCCGAATCACTGTTTGAACGTATATTTAGCGGCCCAACCCGTCAAATTATTGTAAAAGTGATGCAGGCAGACATTACTAGCTTGTCGGTTGGCGCGATAGTTAATCCAGCAAATGGAAAGCTCCAACATAATGGGGGCCTTGCTAAATTAATTTGTGAAAAAGGGGGTGAGGCCATACAGCATGACTCTAATATTTATATTCAGAAACATGGAGAGGTATCAGTGGGGGGTATAGCTGCCACCGGGCCCGGAGATTTACCCTGTAATTTAATCATCCATGCAGCAGGGCCAGTGTATAGGGACTATGCTCCAGAAAGAGCCAAACATCTCCTCCAAGCCGTTGTCCGTACATCCCTAATCTATGCTTCCAGCCTCAATAGCGCGGCCATGCCCAGACGCACTATAGCGTTCCCTCCCATTTCTGGTGGTCTTTTCGGGTATCCCATAAAAGAATGTATCAAACATATAGTCCAAGCAGTACTCAGTACGATCAGAGAATCACCCCTCAATCTTGAAAGTATTCTGCTTGTTGCCAATGACTCTGTCAGGCCACTGCTTTTTCAAGCCGCCTGTGCTACCTCAGACACGGTCCGCTCTTTTCCTATTGTAAAAGCAGAACACGGAAATGCTCCTCCCGTCCCCCAACCGTGGAGTGAAGACGTTCCGGAAGGAGCAGTTAGGTACATCAAATTCACGCCCCAACAAAGCTCCACCCTCTTACAGCAACTCCCCGATCCGGAAGACAAGCCCATGCCCTTTTATAGAATGTTACGTCAGATTCAGCAGAACTACTCCGCAACATGGGCTGATTTAAAATCTCTCACCATGTTAAAAGCGGGAGACTCATTTTGGCCCCTTGTTGAGAAATCCCTCAATGATGCTAGGATAGTTGACGTCACAGACTATAAATCTGGAGAAGACTTCCTAGAACAAATACAACTATGGGCCCAGGATAGACTCACAGAGCAGACTCAATCACTAAAGGATGTCACCCAAGAAGCTACTGAATCAGTTGAGAAATATCATACTAGACTACTCCAAATGTTTAGAGATATGGGATTCTCCACCAGCAATAAATTACAAGCCAATCTGCTAGCAGCAGCATTTATGGATGGACTTACTCCCAAGCTACGGGCTGCGGTCCAAGAAGGGTGTCCCTGGATGACCTCATTAGGGTACACAGAAGCCCTCACAATAGCCAAAGCTTTTCAGAAGAAACAGTCCTCCGTGAAGAAGACGGCGGTAGCTATCCCAGAAGAAAAGGAGGATGATCGAATTGGTGTTTTGTATACCGCCTCATCTCAAGTACCAATGCGGCCACCACGCCAATTATACCCACCAGCCCCTCAGTACCAGGAGTATCAAGGGAACCAAGGGTACCAGGAGTACCAGGATAATTAGACAGCAACACCTCCGTACCAGGGAAACCAGGGATATCAGAATGGTCGTGCAACAGATCAACAAAGGCCTAGAGGACCATGCTACCACTGTGGCCGTATCGGACATATCAAGAGGAACTGTAGAGATTATGTGAGAGGAATCCCACCCGTACAACCATTACAGGTCCAGCAGCCACCTTCCTGGCGTAGTCAGCCACCTTCCAACTGGCCACAGCCCCAACAGCCGTTACAGCCCCAGCAAGCACAGATCCAACAAAGACTGCCGTCTCCAAGACCATATCCTCATGATACTTACTCTCCTCCGCAAGATCCACCCCCGCAATGAAGCCAGGGCCAACCCGTCTCCATCATGGCTGCTATACCCAAACACACCTACCCTAATGGTTCAGCTGTCACTCAACAAGTTGCTGGTGAACCAGTATCCTTTATGGTGGACACGGGAGCGGCCAGGTCCGTCATATCAGCCAAAGATCTACCCAGAGGAATAGACCTCTCCCCTGACTTTATGACTTGTATTGGAATCACAGGACAATCAGTCGAAACTCCTCTCACTGTACCAGTCCATGTAGGACCTTTCCCAGAAGTTATGTCCCGATTTTTAGTCTCTGGATCCTGTCCTGTTAATTTATTGGGAGCAGATTTACTATCCCACATGAGAGCCACCCTGCAATATGACGACTCAGGATTACGGGTACAATTGCATGATCCCAACTGCCCAGAAGAACAAGAAGCATCATGTTGTCTCCACGCTCTCCCAATACTTCTCCAGCAGATATTAACCATGAACCCTCCATCTCCTGTCCCACAGTGGGTGAAAGACAAGGTATCTACCAGTGTGTGGTCCCAAGGCCCGGATGATATTGGTCGTCTGCCAGTCCCTCCTGTAAGGGTGGAACTTAAGCCTAACGTTATACCTCCAAGAGTACCACAATACCCACTGAAGTCTATAACAGAACAGAGTCTTCAACAGCAAATTGCGATGCTTGAAGAAAAAGGAGCCCTGATAAGATGTTCTTCACCGTGTAACACGCCTCTGTTTCCAGTCCAAAAGAAAACAGCAAAAGGAGAACCAGCGAAGTTCAGACTGGTTCAAGATCTCAGGGCAATCAATGCCGCCACCATTCTGGAAACTCCAGTTGTGCCTAACCCACATACTCTTCTTAGCCAAATCCCGCCTAACTGTGAGGCCTATACGGTCCTGGATTTGGCAAATGCCTTTTTCTCCGTGCCTCTTCACCCAGACTCTCAGTATCTCTTCGCCTTCACCTTCAGAGGAACTCAACGTACCTGGACTGTCATGCCACAAGGTGCCCAGAATAGCCCTAACCAGTTCACACAGGCCATGAAGTTCTGCCTTGAACCCTGGGTACAAGCCCATCCGGAAATCACGTTACTTCAATATGTGGATGATCTTCTTATATGTGCCCCTTCTGTTCCAGTGTGTGAACAGGCCTCAGTGTCCCTACTGGTCCATCTCGCATCTATCAACTCCAAGGTCTCGGAAGCCAAAGTACAGTGGTGTAGCCCGAAAGTTGTTTTTCTTGGTCACTGTGTATCTAAAGGCGAAAAACATCTCACTCCCGACCGTATCGAGACAGTCGCTGGATTAAAAATGCCCACAACTGTGCGCGGTCTACAACAGGTCTTGGGACTCATCACCTTTTGCCGCCAATGGATTCCTAATGCATCACAATATATGCAACCTCTGTATGAAGCTGTGAAAAATACAGAGCTACTCCACGACGCAGCCCACAGAACAGAATTACAAGACTCCTTTCAAACGCTAAAAGACCTAGTTACGCGCGCCCTGCATTGGGCATCCCAGACTATGACCAGTCTTTCACTCTGTTCGTGGATGAAAATGATGGATTCGCCGCCGGTGTCCTCGCACAACCACACGGTAACCGAATGAGACCTCTGGCTTACTACTCTGCTAAATTGGACTCAGTATCACAAGGGCACCCATCCTGCTTCAGAGCAGTACAAGCAACATTCGAAATTTTCAACAGGGCAGCGGACATTGTTCTGGGTCACCCTCTTGTTATCCAAGCACCGCATGACATCCATGCTATCCTGAACCTGTCTAGGCCGAAATACCTAACCATGCAACGTTTACTGAGGCTACAGTCTGCACTGCTAATACCGGACAATGCCACACTGAAGAAATGTACAGTACTCAACCCTGCAACTCTGATTCCGGTGGAAGGGGGTATCCATGAGTCTGAAGACCATGACTGTATAATAGAACTACAGCGGCAAGGTACCCCATCCCGGGCTCAACAGACGCCTTTCGAAAACCCTGATCTATCCTTCTTTACTGATGGTTCCAGATTTGCTGATGAACATGGACGTTTCCATACCGGATACGCCGTCACCACAGTCGACCAAGTGATCCAAGCAGAAGCTCTCCCCAGCCATATATCGGCACAAGAAGCGGAGATAATTGCTGTCGAAAGAGCCTGTAACCTCGCAGAAGGTCAAAAGGTCAACATTTACACAGACAGTGCCTATGCTTTTGGAGTCACTCATGATTTTGAAACCATCTGGGCTAATCGTGGATTTATCACAGCAAATGGAACGCCGGTCAAGCACGCAGATGCCATAAGAAGACTATTGGACTCTCTACAACTACCCAAGGAAGTGGCGGTAGTAAAAATCAAAGCACATGGAAAGGTGAATACACCTGAGACACAGGGAAATTTCCTTGCGGACCAAGCAGCCAAGCAAGCTGCCCTTCAAGAAGATAAGACTCGAAAAAATCCACCGTCATCAGCGTTGCAGGAAGCCACAGTTGTTGCACCAGTAATTACAAGAAGTGCCAAGAAGAATCCTCCCATGGATGATATAGATCCTTACCAAGAACAGATGAAGAAGGAACAAGGAACAGTACCCAAAGAAGAAAAAGAGAGCTGGGAGAAGACAGGGGCAGCACAAGAAAAACAAACTGGACTATGGAAAATTAAAGACCAGATTTGTGTGCCCCGACACATGTACCATGCAATCGCCACCTGGGCACATGGACCTACTCACAGAGGACATAACCAAGCATTAGCAGTAATAAACAAATTGTACTTTGCACCTGGTATAAGAAGGATTTTGGTGGAACTGAATAAAGCTTGTGTCATCTGTCAAACCTGCAATCCAGGAAAAACTGAACCTACACCTCCAAAACATCTTGTGAAGCCAGACTTTCCCTTTCAGAGAATACAAATTGATCATATCCAGATGCCGAAGTCAGGACGATATGAGTATGCACTTGTGGTAGTGGATATGTTCTCAGGATGGCCCGAAGTCTACCCAGTACCCAATATGACAGCGAAAATCACTGCTAAGAAGCTAATCACTGAACTTTGTTGCAGATTTGGATTCCCTGAAGTAATAGAGAGCGACCAAGGACCAGCCTTCACTGCCAATATCTTCAAGGAAATATTGGAGGCCCTGGGCATGAAACAAGCCCTCCATACCCCATATCACCCCCAAAGTAGCGGGAAGGTTGAACGGATGAATCAGACCCTTAAAACAGCTCTACTAAAAATGACCCAAGAGAGTCAACTCCCCTGGCCCGACCTTCTACCTATAGTTTTGTTCCATGTTAGGACCACCCCACAGGTTAGATCTGGGTTGTCTCCCTTCGAAGTATTATTTGGAAGTGCAGTCAGAATTAAGGATAATAAAGGGAATGTAAATCTCACTGAAATGCATGATAGGCAGGTATATTATGTTATCAAATTAAGTGAAGAGTTATCTAATCTCCATTCTGCAGTGTCACTTTCTCTTCCAGATTCCAGCACGAATGACACAACCCATGAAATAAAGCCAGGTGATTGGGTGTATGTAAAGAAGCACGTGAGAAAACACGCACTGGATCCCAGATACACAGGCCCTCATCTGGTAACTCTAGTCACACCCACCTCAGTCAAGATTCAAGGAAAAATTACCTGGATCCACGCATCTCATTGCAAGAGAACAGCGACACCTTTTTCGAAGAAAAAATGATTCTGTATATCCTTTGTTTGTTAGGTTTGGGGGAGGCACAAGAGATTGCTATCACCCAACATGAAGGGGCAGTCACGTTTTGGTATAATTCATCCAATACTCATGTAGCTACCTTCTCCTTCGATTACTGTAATATTGTCAGCTGTTCCTCAACCAATTGGCAGTGTAATATGTACCGAGACACTCCGAACTCTAGAGCCATATATATATGTGTTACAGACAGTTATTGGGGACAGGAATGTGATTACTGGGGAGCAGTAGGATGGAACACGGGAATAGATTGGGGATACCAACCACAGAATGGCCTAGCACGAAAAGACAGAAATGGCAAGTCTCTAATCAGTCGAATGATCTTGCGAAAAACTGGTACATGTCTAGTCAGTGGTAAGACGGGTAAAATAATGAAACTCACATTAACCATAGAAAACCCTAGCCCCGGGGACGCTGGTGTATATGTTCTAGGAAATTGGATGAAAGGGGGTATAAGAGGAGCTTACGGGAAGTTCAGAATTCAGGATATGTATAACTCTAAAGATTGGCAGATGTCCCAAAAATCCCCCAAGATAGAGAAAAACCCCGTGGCCCCCCGGATTCAGACATTTCAAGGTATGATAGCCACAGCAGATCCCTCTTTCCAAGACACAATGGCCATAGGAACAGGTTTTTCAGACACCAACCTTTGGTTGGAATGGATAAAATACACTACTCAAAAATATAACAAAAGTAACTGCTATGTTTGTGCTGCAGCTAGGCCCCATCTCGGCACAGTGCCTTTAAATATACCCATCAATGCAGAAGAATGTTTCATTAGTCTATATACCAATACAAGTACCAATCACTCTCAGTGTGAAGATTGGAAACAAAAATATCCACTCACAACAAAAACCCCAAAACCAGGGGAAGGAATCACTGTATACAAGGGAAACTATACCTGCTATGAGTCTCTACAGGGCAACAGGTTTTTAGGTAATTTCTCCCAAGGATATTGTGACACTTTCTCTAATATTTCCAGTATTAAGTTACAGAATCAGGTCCAATCGTTAGGAGATATATACTGGATATGTGGGGATCTAAAATTAAGAACCAGACTTGAAGGTAACTGGACAGGTCAGTGTGCACTGACCAAAATTCTAATGCCAATGCATATAATCCCTGTTGGTACAGAAAAATCTAAGGTATTATCATCACCAATTAAAGTCAGTAAGCGAGAAGCCCCTGCAGGAAGTTTAGACCCACATGTATATATAGATGCCATCGGGGTACCGAGAGGGGTTCCTGATGAGTTCAAGGCCAGAGATCAGGTAAAAGCTGGGTTTGAGTCATTCTTTATGCCCCTAGTCACGGTTAATAAAAATGTAGATTGGATTAACTATATCTATTATAATCAACAAAGGTTTGTGAATTACACCCGTGATGCGCTACAAGGCCTAGCTGACCAACTTGGACCCACTTCCACTATGACGTTCCAAAATAGAATGGCTTTAGATATGATATTAGCAGAAAAAGGGGGGGTTTGCCATATGATTGGAGATGCGTGCTGTACATATATTCCCGGGAACACAGGCCCGGACGGTAAGGTTACCACAGCTATTAATAAACTGAAAGATTTGTCTGATGAACTTAAAAGAAATTCTGGTATAACAGACCCATGGGACAAGTATTTCTCGTGGCTGTCTGGCTGGCGACAATGGTTGACACAACTGGCAATATTTCTCCTGATTGTACTTTTGGTTCTGGCAGTAGTGGTCCTCTGTGTTATCCCGTGCTGTAAGGGTCTCTGTAAGAAGGCCGGATCTGAGGTTATACCCACAATGGTAATGTACAACAAAGACAATATTGATCTGGAAGATATACCACTGCAGAAATCACCCAAGATGTTCAATTACAGTACAACCAAACTCGAATAAGGGGTGACCACTCTAGAATCCCAGACCCTAGTGTGTTTGTTTGAGGTCAGGGAACCCTTTTGTGTATACTGTAGGTCTTCGAGTTTAGCGAGCCAGAAGTTGTCGGGGATGGGACAAGCCCATGAACAGCCGACCAACACCCTCAGGTAGGGACTCTAGCACAAGAAACAGAAATTAGGGACAGACCCCTTCCTACAAAATGTCCTTTTAGTGTCTAGGAGGGAATGTGAAGGTAATAAAGTATTATAAGAAACTATTCGTCCATTTTGTATGCATTCCGCCATATTGAATCTGCTTTAATTGCAAGGCTTGGAAATAACGCAGTATGTTTTTATATAAGCTAATAAGTCTCTCTCTCTCTCTCTCTCTGAGGTGAACCGAAACTCAACCAGGAGCCTTTTTCTGCTAACTCTCGGTTTCCTGTGAATTCAGCTGGTCTACAGAGAATAGAAACTGAAGTTTATGGTTTACAGAGAAACGAAACTGAAACTTATTGTCTGCCTATATATATTCTGTAATACATATACTCGGCACGTCAGTCTGAGCTACGGAGCCTGAGGGAACTGATACATGACTCTGTGTCATTTATTGGGATCCGGGGTGCACCCAGGCTTGTGTTATACTAATTTGGCAATCCACATCTGAGCAGAGACCCTGACTTGAGAAGGGAACCTCAACATTGCTAGCTAAACATCACCTGGCCTGGCAACGCCAAATCACCACACTCCGGACACGCTCCCTTTGCTGCGGGTGCGTGCCTCTATACGTTCCTCACCTCAGTGAAAGGAACGGATCTGGTCTGCGGGCAGCACCGGCGTAACATTATGTCGAGCCCACAAGACGCAGACCAGACTGATGTGGACTCTATGATGACGGCCATGTACCAACAAATCCAGGCCTTAACGGATCAAGTGGCTCTCCTCTCCCAACAGGTACAGGACCGTTCTCTACAGGCACCTCCTGCGGCTGCACCTCCGGCGCAGCCTGACTTATCTTCCATTTCATTCTCAGTTCCGAAGATTCCGGCTCCGAGGCCCTACGCAGGGGTTCCCCACGCATGTCGTGGCTTCCTCAACAAGTGTGAGATCCAGTTCGAGATGGCTCCGCAGCTGTATGCTACTGGCCGGAAAAAGGTAGCCTACGTATATAGTTTGCTCACAGGTAATGCACTGGCATGGGCCTCTCCGATCTGGGAATTACGCCCTGATATTACCCGCTACTACGCGGCCTTCAGACGGGACTTTCGTCAGGTCTTTGATACCCCCGCACGTCAAGAGACTGCTTCTGATTCCCTGCTAGAGCTTACACAGGGACGTCGGCCTGTGGGCCAATACGCCTTGGAATTCAGAACCATAGCAGCTGAGACTCATTGGGGTCAGGAGGCCTTAGTCGCCGTCTTCTGGAAAGGCCTATCGGATTCCCTGAAGGATGAACTTGCTTCCCAACCCAGGCCAGAACTACTGGAGGACCTCATCTCCCTGGCCATTCGTATGGATCAGCGTTTTCAGGTACGCCGCGCTCAGCATCAGCATCCCCGGTCTACGCCTTTCCGTGCTTCCTTTTCCAAGTTCTCTACTACCCAGAGACCCGTCTTCTCCCCGCTGCCGGCGTTGGAGGCCCCAGAGTCGATGCAACTTGGAGTTCAGCAACCTCGGGCACCGTTACGACAACTTTGATCTACTGGGGAGTCGTGCCATCATTGCGGATCTTCTGAGCAGCGCACTCGTAACCACCCACCATCTCTGGGAAACGACTAAGCCCAGTGAGTACGAAGGGGCGCTCTCTGGGTACTGAATATCCTTGTCCCCCTCCCAGAAGGGAACTTCCCAAAAGATTGATTATTCCCGTCTCCCTTTCAGGGCCGACTTTCTGCACCTCCACAGCAGCATTTATCGATTCCGGCGCAGGAGGGAACTTCATTGATCAAACCTTTTCTGAACAAAATCAGATTCCGCTTTCCAGGAAGAACTCACCCATTGCCTTGGTCGGGATTGATAATCGGCCTCACACCCCGGCTTATATCTCCTTAGAGACCGGACCTATCACCCTTTCTACTCATTCTCACAAAGAGACTCTGGGCTTTGACGTTATTCATGCCCCGGGAACACCTATTACGCTTAGCTTGCCCTGGTTACAGAAGCATAATCCACTCATCGATTGGGTTTCTCCTAACCCTATTAACTGGAGGTCAAGGTCAGAGGAACCTTCGTTGTCTACCAAGCAGAAATAGGGAATGGAAAAACACTGCTCACCTTAATAATCTATACCAAAGTAAAAAGCGGTGCATGGAACTGTGAGCTAGTGAATAGGAAGGTCAGAGATGACCAAGAGAAAGCGTTCCCATATATTGCACTCAACTAAATAAATAACTCTGAGTGATAGTATATATACACAGATAAATCAACTGTATTCAACCATATGGGTATAGGAGGTTAGAATACAAAACAAAAAATTATTTATTAATTACTTAATTTATACTTATTAGATACACAAAAAAAGGTAAACCAAAATATAACAGCTAATCTAAAACCTCTTAAGGGGAGCTGAAGACGGAGTGAATTGGCAAAAAAGGTGAGGTATAGCAAAGTATTTGGAAAAAGGATGTATACAGCGCAGGCACAATAGTGCCATATAAAAGTATTGCAGCCTCTAGACCCAAAAGTGTTGGTCTATTATGTAGAGTATATGCGCTGTGGTGACTAAGGTTAGTCACAATACACAATACACACTAGCCTCTGTGTAGCAGAAGCTCACAGTTAAGCGTCACTGTGTAATTAAATGCAAGCAGCTAGATATCTCTCACTTATCAGACTCCTCAAAGCATGGAGGGATATTACTCTAATGAGTATGCTGTCTCGCAAATGCGTGCAGTATATCACCCATATCCGGATCTTTAGGCTCTGTGAACACCATAGATGCCTCAGCCTCCGTCTCACACTCTGTAAAAACAAACGGCTGACGTCATCGGTATGAGCGTCGCCTGTCACCCGACGATCATTTCACGCCTAGCGGCGCTTCTTCTGGGGGGGAGGAGAGTATATATACTACTATATGTATACTATCACTCAGAGTTATTTATTTAGTTGAGTGCAATATATGGGAACGCTTTCTCTTGGTCATCTCTGACCTTCCTATTCACTTGTCTACCAAGCAACCATCCTTTCTATTAGCCAACACATCCAGCCCTCTGAGGGAGTTACCTTCTCCATACGCGGAATTTTTGGACGTTTTTAGCAAGACACAGTCTGAGCTTCTACCCCCTCATCGTTCCTACGATTGTCCGATTGACCTGGTACCTGGTTATACCTTGCCTAAGGCCAAATCTTACCCTCTCTCATTGCCCGAGACAGAAGCTATGGACGAATACATTCGTGAGAATCTTAAGCGGGGCTTCATACGTCATTCCAATTCTCCTGCGGGGGCCGGATTCTTCTTTGTCAAAAAGAAAGATGGTACTCTCAGACCATGTATTGATTACCGGGGTCTGAACCATATCACGGTGAAGAATCGTTATCCTCTCCCACTCATCTCCGAACTCTTTGATAGACTTCAGGGGGCCAACCTCTTTACTAAACTGGACCTTCGTGGGGCATACAACCTCATCCGTATCCGTGAGGGCGATGAATGGAAGACTGCCTTCAACACCCGTAGCGGACACTACGAATATCTAGTAATGCCCTTCGGGTTATGCAATGCACCGGCAGTTTTTCAGGACTTCATCAATGATATCTTTTGGGACGTTCTTAATCGCTTTGTCATTGTCTACCTGGATGACATCCTTATTTTTTCTCAAAACTTACAGGATCATATCATCCACACGAAGTTTGTGCTTTCACGCCTCCGAGAGAACCGGTTGTTTGCTAAAATGGAGAAATGCATTTTTCATCAGTCTACCACTTCCTTTCTCGGATACATCATCTCCAACAAAGGCTTGGCCATGGACCCAGAGAAACTGAAAGCCGTCGTAGATTGGCCGCAACCCAATTCCCTCAAATCTATTCAACGGTTTTTAGGGTTTTCTAACTATTACCGGAAGTTATCCGTAACTTTTCTACCATTGTCGCTCCTATCACGGCACTGACCAAAAAAGGTGCAGATCCTTCATCTTGGTCTCCAGAGGCAGTCACGGCATTTGAGACACTGAAACAAACTTTTGTCTCTGCTCCCATCCTTCGACACCCTAACACGAATTTTCCATTCACCCTAGAGGTTGACGCTTTGGACTGTGGGGCTGGTGCGGTTCTGTCTCAGAAATTTTCTTCCCAGGATAAACTTCATCCTTGCGGGTTTTTCTCCAAAAAGTTTTCTTCCGCAGAGAGAAATTATGACGTGGGCAATAGGGAACTTTTGGCCATCAAGTTGGCTCTTCAAGAATGGAGACATCTTCTGGAGGGGTCTAAAGAGCCATTCACTATTCTCACGGACCATAATAACTTATTGTATATTGAGAATGCCCGTCGTTTAGGTCCCCGCCAAGCCCGCTGGTCGTTATTTTTTTCTAGATTTAATTTTGTTCTCTCATATATTCCCGGCACTAAGAACGTCAAAGCGGATGCTCTCTCCCGGCAATACTCTTCTGAAGAGAGATCAGAAAAGACCTCCGAGTCCATCCTTCCTAAACAAAGAATCTTAGCAGCTGTAGCATTCAAGAATCTTGAGAGGATCATCAAGTCTCAAGAGAATCTTCTGGTTGTTCCTAAAGACTCCTTGTACGTGGAACCCAAATTCATCCCTGAAATACTGGATTGGGGACATGCCGCCCATTCGGCAGGGCATCCTGGATTCAAGAAGACTTTGGACCTCATCCGTCGCACTTTCTGGTGGCCCAATATGGTAAAGACCATTCTGGAATTTACACAGTCCTGTCCGGTATGTGCGCGTAACAAGATTCCTCGTCAGAAACCTCAGGGTCTTCTCTTACCTTTACCTATTCCGGAGCGTCCCTGGTCCCACATATCGATGGATTTTATTGTGGAGTTGCCTAGGTCGAATGGCATGAATACCATTCTTGTGGTAGTGGATCGGTTTTCCAAGATGGCACACTTTATCCCTCTCAAAAGATTACCCTCCTCACCCGCCCTAGCTGATATTTTCTCCAAAGAGATTTTTCGGATCCATGGGATTCCCATATCCATCGTGTCTGATCGGGGTTCACAGTTCGTCTCCAAGTTCTGGAGAAATTTCACCAAGAGACTGGGTATCTCATCTTCCTTTTCTTCTGGTTATCACCCTCAATCCAACGGACAGACCGAGAGGGTTAATCAATCCCTCGAGAAATACTTAAGGTGCTTCGTCTCGAATTCTCAGGATGACTGGGCAGAATTACTAATCTGGGCTGGGTTCGTCTTTAATTCTTCCAGGAATGAGTCTACCCGCGAGACTCCCTTCTTTATCAACTATGGATTCCATCCGGCTCGTCTAACCTATTTCTAAAGACTCCTCTGGAATACCAGCCGTGGACGAGCATATTGCCCTCCTACAGGACTCTTGGTCCAGAATCCAATCTGCACTACAAAAAGCGTCATTGTCTTCCAAAACCCAGGCTGACCGTCACCGTCGTCCGGCACCTAACTACAAAATCGGAGACAAGGTTTGGCTATCATCCAAGAACATCCATCTCAAAACTCCTTCCCTCAAATTAGCTCCTAGGTTTCTGGGTCCCTTTTCCATCTTGGAGCAGGTAAATCCGGTTTCCTTTCGACTCCAACTTCCTCAAAGCATGAGAATTCCGAATGTCTTTCACCCCTCACTTCTCAAGCCATTCATCTCCAGTAACCTCTTTCCGGACCACACTTCTAAACCAGATCCTGTGATGGTACAGGGTAACGAAGAGTACGAGATACAGGCTTTACTGGATTCCCGTCTTTCAAGAGGTAAAGTCCACTTCTTGGTACACTGGAGAGGTTTTGGACCCGAAGAGAGGTCATGGGTACCCCTGAAAGATATTCATGCTCCAGGACTCCTCAAACGCTTCCGAGAGAAATTTCCATCAAAACCATGGAAGGATCGTCCTGAGGCCGATCCTGAGGGGGGGGGGGTACTGTGAGGATTCAGGGATCGCGGCGTCCGCGCCCTGGTTCCTCTGCTCCAGCATTTGCCCCCGCTGCCGTGGCGCGCGTCCCTCGCCAGCATCACTCACCTCCGGCAGTTCTGGGGGTTCCCCGCCGTCCTCGGCGTCCTCGGGTCCATGCATCCTCTCACGCGGCCGCCATATTGCCCGGGCGCACGCCTGAACAGCGCGCGCCGGGTGAAGATAATTTATTCACTGCTCTGGCAGTGAAAACCCGCCCCCAGCACAGTAATAGGATCTCATGTCAAAATAAAAGTCCTCACCTGCCTGCCAATCAAGGGGACCTATCCAGGATGGCTCCACGCAGTCCTCCAGGCCTGCCTTCACCTTTGATTGGTCAGTCACACTTTATAATGCCGGTCCTTCCTATCACTCATTGCTCGACATAGTTTCCACTAGGATTACTACTCTGGCGTTTTCTCTCTCATTCTCTCAGGTTACGACTTGGCTTGGCGGACGTCTCTCTCTGACTCTCGACCCTTGCTTGGACAAACGACCTTCCGGAATTCTCCAATCCCTGACCTTGGCTAAACGGCAACGACGACGGCATTTCTACACCGGTACCGGCAAGTATTGCTAGCTAAACATCACCTGGCCTGGCAACGCCAAATCACCACACTCCGGACACGCTCCCTTTGCTGCGGGTGCGTGCCTCTATACGTTCCTCACCTCAGTGAAAGGAACGGGTCTGGTCTGCGGGCAGCACCGGCGTAACACTATCAAACAGCACAGCTCCAACATCGCTATCAAATTTTATTCAGGGATCCCTGTGTGTAGTGATCGCAACATATAGCTGGCAACAAAACTCTCAATGAGATGATACAACAATACTTAGCTAGTTGTTACATGAACTCTGCTCCGATCACATAAAATTTGACAGCGATGTTGGAGCCAATACAAAGCCAATACATTGCAATTACATTCAGATATCAATAAACCCCTTAAACACCTTATCGGATAATAACCGCAAAGGTAATT
This sequence comes from Ascaphus truei, assembly GCF_040206685.1. Lineage (NCBI taxonomy): Eukaryota > Metazoa > Chordata > Amphibia > Anura > Ascaphidae > Ascaphus > Ascaphus truei. The sequence continues at coordinate 302,998,016 of NC_134485.1, read as the reverse complement.
AAGGGGTTAAGCCACACTGGCCCGATACCCACCCTTCACCCATGAATTTGTACAGTGGCTTCATCATGCAAATATATATATATATATATATATATATATATATATATATATATATATATATATATATATATACAGAGATATATATATATATATATATATATATATATATATATATATATATATATATATATATATATATACAGAGAGAGAGATATATATACATACACACACACATGATGAACCAATATACAAATAAATGTAGAAGGGTTATCAAAAACATGCTGTACTCCAAATAACACTTCTCCATACAGACACACTACAATAAAATTAATTTCCTTTAATAATCCTAACTGAACTTACAATCACAATCATCAACTGCCAAACAAATACCTCAAATGCCAATCAACACATAGCATTTACATTGTATATATGATGCATACAATCTATGCACCATATACATTCTGCAAATGAATGTTAACAATAACATTGAAAGCAAAATACAAATACCTCCCAACAAGTATACTACAGTAGAGGCAACGCTTATTCTAACATTTGCCTTAAACTAGCCGGGTTACATTCAGGGTATGTGCTGGGTATGTTCTGGGCTAGTTTGAGGCACGTTTAAGGCATTTCTGCATTGACTAACGACCCATAGGATTAACACAGCAGGGATCCCTGGCAGTCCAATTCAGTTTGAATGGGACTGCCAGGGACCCCCGCTGTTAATCTGATAGGCCATTAATCAATGCAAAAATGCTGGGGCTAGTTTAAGGAAATGTATTCAGAATGTACCTGGGTGTACCTGGGTCTTTTGGGGAATTACCACTGGTTTTTGTTAGAATAATCGCTGCCTCTACTGTATTTTAACCAATCCAGTAAACATAAATCAATTACCATTCATTAATGACATCCCTAAACAATTTACATTCCATCCCTAACAATTAAACAATTAACAAATTCAAGCCTTTAACATAACAATTTAGCCTGTGAAAAAATATAAGTACCAACAAGAATACAAAATTGAAAACCAAGGCTAACCCTGACCTCAAGTACACCATACAATATCAACAATTACATCTATCTAATTTTAAAAAACATTATACACACATTTATGCATAGCAGCATAGACAAATTAATTTAAAACACATCAAATCAAGCTTTTAAAACAACATCATTTCTTACCCTGTATGTATATATCTCTCTATACATACATACATACATACATACATACATACATACATACATACAGTGGTAAGAAATGATATACCACAAATAAAAAAATACACATGTTAAAAAAACTTTTAAAAAAATTAACAAGTTAAATAAAATACATTTCTTTAGTTCACTTACCATTACTTGCCCCCACCGACTCCCATTGAACTGGTTACTCACGAACAAAACCACCAGCCACAGGAACCCATAAAATAAAAAACCATAAAAAAATAAACATTAAACTAAAAATCCAAATCAATCCACGGGTCTTCTAATTGTAATCCATCTTCATCTGTATTCTTCTTTCTTCTATCTTCTTCCGGGGTTTTCTTCCCGTCTTTGGCCACGCCCTGGTCTTCTTTCTTCTGTAGGAGGTCCTTCCTCCTCGGCGGCTGGCTTAAAAATGAGACGACATAGGCTTTTAAAGGCCTATGACGTCACATTTTCATCATGGTTCCCACGGCCCTGATTGGGCCGTGAAAACCATGTGTTTTGGCCGATAAAAAAAAAATTATGACGTCACTTAAAGGCAATGAAAGCACAGCCAATCAGAATAGCTTTGCTTCAATTGCCTTTAAGATGACGTCATGAAAAGAAACATGGCCGTCCTCACACCTGTGGTCTCCTCGGGTATCTCACGGGTATCAGGCTGGTGGTTCCACGGGTGACACATGCGTGGATGAAGCGGTGGCCTCACATCTGTGGGGGCACCGCGGACCCGTAGTCTGTGGGGATGAAGCGGTGGTCCCACATCCATGGGGGCACCGCGGACCCATAGGTGTGGGGATGAAGCGGTGGTCCCACATCCGTGGGGGCACCGCGGACCCGTAGTGAGCACTCGTGAGTTCCCCAGACCCCCGTGGGAACCCCCCGAGGCCCCGCAGACACCTGTGGGTCTGACCTGGGGCTCCCAGACATCCTTGGGCCTACTGTGGGGACCCAATTGTGGCCCACGGTGACACAAGGAGACCACCTGGGGGCCATGGCGCTTGGCAGGACCCACCAACAGGCCTCCAGAACCTGTTTGAAAAGGGCTGCTGGTACCCTGTAGGTCTGTCATGTGTCCCGCCAGCCCACCGGGGACTCGCGTGGGGCTGTGTTATGAACCCTGTTTGTGAAAGGATAAGTCTTATATTTATGGGGGGGCACAGGGGGTGGGTAATGTATTTAATAAATATAATGATGTTTATTGTGTGTCACTGTATTGTTTTTATTGTGGGTACTGAGGGTGCGGGGGGGGGGAACCCAACGATACGTGGGTAGGCCTCCCTTGTGGGTAGTGGGTGAGGGTGGTTAGGCCTCACAGGGTGGGGGGTTAGTGTGGGAGTGTATGTAGGCGTCCCGAGTGGTGGGTGAGGGTGGGTTAACCCCTTAATGACTGTAGCGGTTATTTGCTATCTGCAAATCTGTGGAACGGCCATGGGCACGAAGTTTGCCCCCAGTTACGCAAACCTATACATGGGGCTGTGGGAGAGCAACCATGTGTGGGGGAATGCGAGACTGGGGGCTGGACTCGTGTTCTATGGCCGTTTCATTGATGACCTGCTATTTGTGTGGGACGGTGCCGAACATGAACTTTTAGACATCTTTTCCACATTCAATGACAACAATATGGGTCTAAAATTTACATCTGAAATAAATAATACCACCATTACATTCTTAGATCTGGAGCTCAGTGTAAATAGTGACAATAAGATCATCACAAAAACTTTTTTCAAAAAAGTGGCAGCTAATGGATATATACATAATAACAGTAACCATTATGGTAGATGGCTGGAGAATATCCCCCGGGGCCAGTTTTTAAGGGTCCGGAGAAATTGTTCTCTGGACTCGGACTATCTGGCCCAGGGGGATATCCTAGTCAATAGATTTATCAATAAGGGATATGATAAGGATATCATTAAGAACACGTTTCAACAGGTAGGAACATTGGAAAGGAACACATTGTTGGATAAGAGTAAAGCAAATATGGGGATCAATAAAAGAGTAGAAAATACTAGGGAACACCAATCTGAGGTACCCTCATTCATTACTCAATATAATAATTCTTTCTCTAAAATAAAATCCATTTTAAACTCTCATTGGAATATATTGAGAAATGATCCCATAATTGGAAATCAACTTCCCATAAAGACACCAGTGGTTTTCAAAAAAGCCAGAAATATTAAATCCATTCTAGCACCAAGTAGACTGAAAAGTTTACAAACTGCCTGTGAACAAAGCAATCACTTAAATGGTAACGTTCAGTGTAAACGTAGTAGATGCATCACTTGTAAACATCTGGAGGTATCAAACTCCATTACATCTGCTTCCAATGGAGTAATCCATCCGGTGCAGGGCAATATAAATTGCTTAACCAACTTTGTGGTTTATGCCATCACATGCCCATGTGGGCTACAATACATTGGCCGGACAGCTAGAGCATTGAGCACTAGGTTCCTGGAACATCGTAGGAACATTATACACGGGCTACAAACGCATAGCCTGTCACAACATTACCAACTAAAACATAATCGAGATCCAAAGACACTCAAAGTAATGGGTATAGAACATATTAATTCCACCTTACTGAGTGGAGATAGGCACAAAAGCCTGAACCTACGTGAAACCTATTGGATCTACGTTCTAAATACTCTCAGTCCGTCCGGTTTAAATGACTGCATAGATATTAGCACGGTCATATAAGAGCACTTCAACTAGGTCCGTTATAGATGTCTGGATAGAACATGCTTGACTTGTTCCCTCTATATCTGTTCCGATTGGTGTCCTCCTAGGTCTGTTCTAGATCTTCTTTTTTCAGCTAACACACATCAACATTATAGTATTAATTGTATAGTATTTATTGGTATACCCTAATTATAATAATTATATTTAATTTAGTTCACATAGAATACACCACACATATATAAATATAGCATATATTTCGTCATTCCAAATTATAATTGGAATAAAAATTCACTTTTATTTTATTCACATATTTGAATCTATTATTCAAATTTAAATTAATATGCACACTAATAACTAATTTGGCTCACAATTCATTTTTTCACCATATATCACTAGTATAGAAAATAAATAATTATACATTATCAACCTTGTTAAACATATAATTTCACTATAGATAGATCACAAATAATTCCTTGTCCAGTAGCTGACACACTGGCCATTGGTGCATTTACTTTTCATTTTGGTTTACAAGTAGGCTTTTGGATACAAAGTCAAAGCGAACTAATGTCTTCTGTTCTTTCCTGTATGTTGGGGATATTTATTTATTTATTAAAATAATATCACATATCGTACCTATTATATCCCTTCTGTCTGTAAATAGAATGTAATACACAAAATCCTTCTTTATTTGAGGTTGATTATCAACATTAGATACAGGTCACAATTTCGTCCTTTTTAGGATTACTATATCTGAAACCTTTCAATGTTTTGTTCTAATAATAATTTTTTCTATCTTTTACCATCTTTTTCTCCTATCAATCTTGCCAAATCACAATTTCATTGATAGATCCAAATAGCCCATGTTTTGGGGTATATGTTACCATTCAATTATGATGGAGCATTGCCCAGACATTAAGGATCTATCATTTACTATAGACCAATATATTTTATATTATGTCAGATATTGGTGGTCACCTTTGGCACCTATCCTCCAGCCATTATCCACATCAGAGTCTAATTGCAATTTTTAATTGTCCTAGTCTGTAAGAATAAAATAAAATTAACCAATATCCCAGTACTATCAGTAAATTAAAAACATCTGGGAAATAATTGAAGTAGGGTAATGCTTTACTAATTTATATTGCATAAAACATAAACATCTATTGCAAACAGACATGGATAAAATTCCTTTATTCTTGTCATTTTATATCACATGTGACATTCACAATTAGGTTAAAAACAATGGTCAACTATGAATGGTTGATTTCATATGTTAAATATATATTGCTGCCTTCGTTTTTGCAATTAGCAATTAATTACAATCATGTGTTGCACTAGAAGCATTAAATTAATTGATTGACATACATATGTATAAATAGCATGATGCACTTCCGTCATACATCCCCTGATGAAATCACCCTAAGAGTGAAGAAACGCGTAGGGAGGATTCTATACTGGTATTTAGAACAGATTTTATTATAGTACTCATTCGCAGCCTTTTTTACTTTGTCTGCTGTGCCTGGACACGGCCAGGACATTTGGAACGTGCCGGTTCTCTGTAGGTAACAGCGGGGCTATACATTCGCTAAAACACATCCGGTTTGGGCACGCCATCACTTCCGGGTTAGAGCCCCAATAGCGATCTCCACTAGATGGTTGCGGGAAGACCGGGGCCCTATTCTCTATGAGAGCGGCTAGCCAGCGAAGGTACAGGTACAGGATAATCTCCTGGTGTGGACTTTAAAAGGACTTATTACCTCGCCCGTTATTACATTGTACGGGGACAAACATCCATGATCCTGGCATCCGGTTTACCAAAGAGACTGTTACACTTCCGGGTCACGGCTCCAGAGGCATGCACAGTTCCTGCACTCAGTAAAGACGGCAGAAGCAGCTGACATCCTACTTGAGAGAGAGCATACAGCAACGGCGCCATAGCAGCACACGGAGGCGAATGAGTATACTCATTACATGCTTTTATTGATTTTTTGTTTGTGAGTGCATTTATGTTGGACCTAATCTATTTTTATTAAAAGTGTATTTTTCATGTTGCACTAGGATCGGGCGCTTTCTTTTCTTGTTGTTCATATATATATATATATATATATATATATATATACAGAGATATATATATATATATATATATATATATATATATATATATATATATACAGAGAGAGAGATATATATACATACACACACACATGATGAACCAATATACAAATAAATGTAGAAGGGTTATCAAAAACATGCTGTACTCCAAATAACACTTCTCCATACAGACACACTACAATAAAATTAATTTCCTTTAATAATCCTAACTGAACTTACAATCACAATCATCAACTGCCAAACAAATACCTCAAATGCCAATCAACACATAGCATTTACATTGTATATATGATGCATACAATCTATGCACCATATACATTCTGCAAATGAATGTTAACAATAACATTGAAAGCAAAATACAAATACCTCCCAACAAGTATACTACAGTAGAGGCAACGCTTATTCTAACATTTGCCTTAAACTAGCCGGGTTACATTCAGGGTATGTGCTGGGTATGTTCTGGGCTAGTTTGAGGCACGTTTAAGGCATTTCTGCATTGACTAACGACCCATAGGATTAACACAGCAGGGATCCCTGGCAGTCCAATTCAGTTTGAATGGGACTGCCAGGGACCCCAGCTGTTAATCTGATAGGCCATTAATCAATGCAAAAATGCTGGGGCTAGTTTAAGGAAATGTATTCAGAATGTACCTGGGTGTACCTGGGTCTTTTGGGGAATTACCACTGGTTTTTGTTAGAATAATCGCTGCCTCTACTGTATTTTAACCAATCCAGTAAACATAAATCAATTACCATTCATTAATGACATCCCTAAACAATTTACATTCCATCCCTAACAATTAAACAATTAACAAATTCAAGCCTTTAACATAACAATTTAGCCTGTGAAAAAATATAAGTACCAACAAGAATACAAAATTGAAAACCAAGGCTAACCCTGACCTCAAGTACACCATACAATATCAACAATTACATCTATCTAATTTTAAAAAACATTATACACACATTTATGCATAGCAGCATAGACAAATTAATTTAAAACACATCAAATCAAGCTTTTAAAACAACATCATTTCTTACCCTGTATGTATATATCTCTCTATACATACATACATACATACATACATACATACATACATACAGTGGTAAGAAATGATATACCACAAATAAAAAAATACACATGTTAAAAAAACTTTTAAAAAAATTAACAAGTTAAATAAAATACATTTCTTTAGTTCACTTACCATTACTTGCCCCCACCGACTCCCATTGAACTGGTTACTCACGAACAAAACCACCAGCCACAGGAACCCATAAAATAAAAAACCATAAAAAAATAAACATTAAACTAAAAATCCAAATCAATCCACGGGTCTTCTAATTGTAATCCATCTTCATCTGTATTCTTCTTTCTTCTATCTTCTTCCGGGGTTTTCTTCCCGTCTTTGGCCACGCCCTGGTCTTCTTTCTTCTGTAGGAGGTCCTTCCTCCACGGCGGCTGGCTTAAAAATGAGACGACATAGGCTTTTAAAGGCCTATGACGTCACATTTTCATCATGGTTCCCACGGCCCTGATTGGGCCGTGAAAACCATGTGTTTTGGCCGATAAAAAAAAAATTATGACGTCACTTAAAGGCAATGAAAGCACAGCCAATCAGAATAGCTTTGCTTCAATTGCCTTTAAGATGACGTCATGAAAAGAAACATGGCCGTCCTCACACCTGTGGTCTCCTCGGGTATCTCACGGGTATCAGGCTGGTGGTTCCACGGGTGACACATGCGTGGATGAAGTGGTGGCCTCACATCTGTGGGGGCACCGCGGACCCGTAGTCTGTGGGGATGAAGCGGTGGTCCCACATCCATGGGGGCACCGCGGACCCATAGGTGTGGGGATGAAGCGGTGGTCCCACATCCGTGGGGGCACCGCGGACCCGTAGTGAGCACTCGTGAGTTCCCCAGACCCCCGTGGGAACCCCCCGAGGCCCCGCAGACACCTGTGGGTCTGACCTGGGGCTCCCAGACATCCTTGGGCCTACTGTGGGGACCCAATTGTGGCCCACGGTGACACAAGGAGACCACCTGGGGGCCATGGCGCTTGGCAGGACCCACCAACAGGCCTCCAGAACCTGTTTGAAAAGGGCTGCTGGTACCCTGTAGGTCTGTCATGTGTCCCGCCAGCCCACCGGGGACTCGCGTGGGGCTGTGTTATGAACCCTGTTTGTGAAAGGATAAGTCTTATATTTATGGGGGGGCACAGGGGGTGGGTAATGTATTTAATAAATATAATGATGTTTATTGTGTGTCACTGTATTGTTTTTATTGTGGGTACTGAGGGTGCGGGGGGGGGGGGAACCCAACGATACGTGGGTAGGCCTCCCTTGTGGGTAGTGGGTGAGGGTGGTTAGGCCTCACAGGGTGGGGGGTTAGTGTGGGAGTGTATGTAGGCGTCCCGAGTGGTGGGTGAGGGTGGGTTAACCCCTTAATGACTGTAGCGGTTATTTGCTATCTGCAAATCTGTGGAACGGCCATGGGCACGAAGTTTGCCCCCAGTTACGCAAACCTATACATGGGGCTGTGGGAGAGCAACCATGTGTGGGGGAATGCGAGACTGGGGGCTGGACTCGTGTTCTATGGCCGTTTCATTGATGACCTGCTATTTGTGTGGGACGGTGCCGAACATGAACTTTTAGACATCTTTTCCACATTCAATGACAACAATATGGGTCTAAAATTTACATCTGAAATAAATAATACCACCATTACATTCTTAGATCTGGAGCTCAGTGTAAATAGTGACAATAAGATCATCACAAAAACTTTTTTCAAAAAAGTGGCAGCTAATGGATATATACATAATAACAGTAACCATTATGGTAGATGGCTGGAGAATATCCCCCGGGGCCAGTTTTTAAGGGTCCGGAGAAATTGTTCTCTGGACTCGGACTATCTGGCCCAGGGGGATATCCTAGTCAATAGATTTATCAATAAGGGATATGATAAGGATATCATTAAGAACACGTTTCAACAGGTAGGAACATTGGAAAGGAACACATTGTTGGATAAGAGTAAAGCAAATATGGGGATCAATAAAAGAGTAGAAAATACTAGGGAACACCAATCTGAGGTACCCTCATTCATTACTCAATATAATAATTCTTTCTCTAAAATAAAATCCATTTTAAACTCTCATTGGAATATATTGAGAAATGATCCCATAATTGGAAATCAACTTCCCATAAAGACACCAGTGGTTTTCAAAAAAGCCAGAAATATTAAATCCATTCTAGCACCAAGTAGACTGAAAAGTTTAGAAACTGCCTGTGAACAAAGCAATCACTTAAATGGTAACGTTCAGTGTAAACGTAGTAGATGCATCACTTGTAAACATCTGGAGGTATCAAACTCCATTACATCTGCTTCCAATGGAGTAATCCATCCGGTGCAGGGCAATATAAATTGCTTAACCAACTTTGTGGTTTATGCCATCACATGCCCATGTGGGCTACAATACATTGGCCGGACAGCTAGAGCATTGAGCACTAGGTTCCTGGAACATCGTAGGAACATTATACACGGGCTACAAACGCATAGCCTGTCACAACATTACCAACTAAAACATAATCGAGATCCAAAGACACTCAAAGTAATGGGTATAGAACATATTAATTCCACCTTACTGAGTGGAGATAGGCACAAAAGCCTGAACCTACGTGAAACCTATTGGATCTACGTTCTAAATACTCTCAGTCCGTCCGGTTTAAATGACTGCATAGATATTAGCACGGTCATATAAGAGCACTTCAACTAGGTCCGTTATAGATGTCTGGATAGAACATGCTTGACTTGTTCCCTCTATATCTGTTCCGATTGGTGTCCTCCTAGGTCTGTTCTAGATCTTCTTTTTTCAGCTAACACACATCAACATTATAGTATTAATTGTATAGTATTTATTGGTATACCCTAATTATAATAATTATATTTAATTTAGTTCACATAGAATACACCACACATATATAAATATAGCATATATTTCGTCATTCCAAATTATAATTGGAATAAAAATTCACTTTTATTTTATTCACATATTTGAATCTATTATTCAAATTTAAATTAATATGCACACTAATAACTAATTTGGCTCACAATTCATTTTTTCACCATATATCACTAGTATAGAAAATAAATAATTATACATTATCAACCTTGTTAAACATATAATTTCACTATAGATAGATCACAAATAATTCCTTGTCCAGTAGCTGACACACTGGCCATTGGTGCATTTACTTTTCATTTTGGTTTACAAGTAGGCTTTTGGATACAAAGTCAAAGCGAACTAATGTCTTCTGTTCTTTCCTGTATGTTGGGGATATTTATTTATTTATTAAAATAATATCACATATCGTACCTATTATATCCCTTCTGTCTGTAAATAGAATGTAATACACAAAATCCTTCTTTATTTGAGGTTGATTATCAACATTAGATACAGGTCACAATTTCGTCCTTTTTAGGATTACTATATCTGAAACCTTTCAATGTTTTGTTCTAATAATAATTTTTTCTATCTTTTACCATCTTTTTCTCCTATCAATCTTGCCAAATCACAATTTCATTGATAGATCCAAATAGCCCATGTTTTGGGGTATATGTTACCATTCAATTATGATGGAGCATTGCCCAGACATTAAGGATCTATCATTTACTATAGACCAATATATTTTATATTATGTCAGATATTGGTGGTCACCTTTGGCACCTATCCTCCAGCCATTATCCACATCAGAGTCTAATTGCAATTTTTAATTGTCCTAGTCTGTAAGAATAAAATAAAATTAACCAATATCCCAGTACTATCAGTAAATTAAAAACATCTGGGAAATAATTGAAGTAGGGTAATGCTTTACTAATTTATATTGCATAAAACATAAACATCTATTGCAAACAGACATGGATAAAATTCCTTTATTCTTGTCATTTTATATCACATGTGACATTCACAATTAGGTTAAAAACAATGGTCAACTATGAATGGTTGATTTCATATGTTAAATATATATTGCTGCCTTCGTTTTTGCAATTAGCAATTAATTACAATCATGTGTTGCACTAGAAGCATTAAATTAATTGATTGACATACATATGTATAAATAGCATGATGCACTTCCGTCATACATCCCCTGATGAAATCACCCTAAGAGTGAAGAAACGCGTAGGGAGGATTCTATACTGGTATTTAGAACAGATTTTATTATAGTACTCATTCGCAGCCTTTTTTACTTTGTCTGCTGTGCCTGGACACGGCCAGGACATTTGGAACGTGCCGGTTCTCTGTAGGTAACAGCGGGGCTATACATTCGCTAAAACACATCCGGTTTGGGCACGCCATCACTTCCGGGTTAGAGCCCCAATAGCGATCTCCACTAGATGGTTGCGGGAAGACCGGGGCCCTATTCTCTATGAGAGCGGCTAGCCAGCGAAGGTACAGGTACAGGATAATCTCCTGGTGTGGACTTTAAAAGGACTTATTACCTCGCCCGTTATTACATTGTACGGGGACAAACATCCATGATCCTGGCATCCGGTTTACCAAAGAGACTGTTACACTTCCGGGTCACGGCTCCAGAGGCATGCACAGTTCCTGCACTCAGTAAAGACGGCAGAAGCAGCTGACATCCTACTTGAGAGAGAGCATACAGCAACGGCGCCATAGCAGCACACGGAGGCGAATGAGTATACTCATTACATGCTTTTATTGATTTTTTGTTTGTGAGTGCATTTATGTTGGACCTAATCTATTTTTATTAAAAGTGTATTTTTCATGTTGCACTAGGATCGGGCGCTTTCTTTTCTTGTTGTTCATATATATATATATATATATATATATATATATATATATATACAGAGATATATATATATATATATATATATATATATATATATATATATATATATATATATATACAGAGAGAGAGATATATATACATACACACACACATGATGAACCAATATACAAATAAATGTAGAAGGGTTATCAAAAACATGCTGTACTCCAAATAACACTTCTCCATACAGACACACTACAATAAAATTAATTTCCTTTAATAATCCTAACTGAACTTACAATCACAATCATCAACTGCCAAACAAATACCTCAAATGCCAATCAACACATAGCATTTACATTGTATATATGATGCATACAATCTATGCACCATATACATTCTGCAAATGAATGTTAACAATAACATTGAAAGCAAAATACAAATACCTCCCAACAAGTATACTACAGTAGAGGCAACGCTTATTCTAACATTTGCCTTAAACTAGCCGGGTTACATTCAGGGTATGTGCTGGGTATGTTCTGGGCTAGTTTGAGGCACGTTTAAGGCATTTCTGCATTGACTAACGACCCATAGGATTAACACAGCAGGGATCCCTGGCAGTCCAATTCAGTTTGAATGGGACTGCCAGGGACCCCAGCTGTTAATCTGATAGGCCATTAATCAATGCAAAAATGCTGGGGCTAGTTTAAGGAAATGTATTCAGAATGTACCTGGGTGTACCTGGGTCTTTTGGGGAATTACCACTGGTTTTTGTTAGAATAATCGCTGCCTCTACTGTATTTTAACCAATCCAGTAAACATAAATCAATTACCATTCATTAATGACATCCCTAAACAATTTACATTCCATCCCTAACAATTAAACAATTAACAAATTCAAGCCTTTAACATAACAATTTAGCCTGTGAAAAAATATAAGTACCAACAAGAATACAAAATTGAAAACCAAGGCTAACCCTGACCTCAAGTACACCATACAATATCAACAATTACATCTATCTAATTTTAAAAAACATTATACACACATTTATGCATAGCAGCATAGACAAATTAATTTAAAACACATCAAATCAAGCTTTTAAAACAACATCATTTCTTACCCTGTATGTATATATCTCTCTATACATACATACATACATACATACATACATACATACATACATACAGTGGTAAGAAATGATATACCACAAATAAAAAAATACACATGTTAAAAAAACTTTTAAAAAAATTAACAAGTTAAATAAAATACATTTCTTTAGTTCACTTACCATTACTTGCCCCCACCGACTCCCATTGAACTGGTTACTCACGAACAAAACCACCAGCCACAGGAACCCATAAAATAAAAAACCATAAAAAAATAAACATTAAACTAAAAATCCAAATCAATCCACGGGTCTTCTAATTGTAATCCATCTTCATCTGTATTCTTCTTTCTTCTATCTTCTTCCGGGGTTTTCTTCCCGTCTTTGGCCACGCCCTGGTCTTCTTTCTTCTGTAGGAGGTCCTTCCTCCTCGGCGGCTGGCTTAAAAATGAGACGACATAGGCTTTTAAAGGCCTATGACGTCACATTTTCATCATGGTTCCCACGGCCCTGATTGGGCCGTGAAAACCATGTGTTTTGGCCGATAAAAAAAAAATTATGACGTCACTTAAAGGCAATGAAAGCACAGCCAATCAGAATAGCTTTGCTTCAATTGCCTTTAAGATGACGTCATGAAAAGAAACATGGCCGTCCTCACACCTGTGGTCTCCTCGGGTATCTCACGGGTATCAGGCTGGTGGTTCCACGGGTGACACATGCGTGGATGAAGTGGTGGCCTCACATCTGTGGGGGCACCGCGGACCCGTAGTCTGTGGGGATGAAGCGGTGGTCCCACATCCATGGGGGCACCGCGGACCCATAGGTGTGGGGATGAAGCGGTGGTCCCACATCCGTGGGGGCACCGCGGACCCGTAGTGAGCACTCATGAGTTCCCCAGACCCCCGTGGGAACCCCCCGAGGCCCCGCAGACACCTGTGGGTCTGACCTGGGGCTCCCAGACATCCTTGGGCCTACTGTGGGGACCCAATTGTGGCCCACGGTGACACAAGGAGACCACCTGGGGGCCATGGCGCTTGGCAGGACCCACCAACAGGCCTCCAGAACCTGTTTGAAAAGGGCTGCTGGTACCCTGTAGGTCTGTCATGTGTCCCGCCAGCCCACCGGGGACTCGCGTGGGGCTGTGTTATGAACCCTGTTTGTGAAAGGATAAGTCTTATATTTATGGGGGGGGCACAGGGGGTGGGTAATGTATTTAATAAATATAATGATGTTTATTGTGTGTCACTGTATTGTTTTTATTGTGGGTACTGAGGGTGCGGGGGGGGGGGGAACCCAACGATACGTGGGTAGGCCTCCCTTGTGGGTAGTGGGTGAGGGTGGTTAGGCCTCACAGGGTGGGGGGTTAGTGTGGGAGTGTATGTAGGCGTCCCGAGTGGTGGGTGTGGGTGGGTTAACCCCTTAATGACTGTAGCGGTTATTGACCGCTATGGTGATTAAGGGGTTAGGGGACATTACATTGGATGTTTTCATTCTTGTGTCTGTTTTGCAGCAGCGGAGGGGGCATGGGCAGGATGAAGAGGAGGATGGCCTTCATCGTGGCAGCCGGAGATGGGTGAGTGCTATATGTATTTACTGTATTTATTGCTGTTTTTGTATTTTAAATGGGCACATTCACTATTATCCCTTTGTGGATAATAGTAATTGTGGCCATTACTATACTGTATGTGTTAAGGGGGGGGGGGAATTTTTCTTTATAAGTATGTATGTGTTTAGACATTAATTTGGGGGGGCACATAATTGGTACTGCAGGCCTGCGGGTAACACCCGAGGGCCCCCGCCGGCCTATAGTATCATTGATGTGCATATATGTGTATGTTAGGGGTTGTTGGGGTTATATATATATATATTTATTTATTTATATTTATTTATTTATATTTATTTATTTATTTAGTGTGGGGCTGCTGTGTGTGATTATTTTTTATTGTGGGTAGTGGGGGAGGGTGAAGGGGGTATTAGCCCCAATGGTGGTTGTTTAGGGCTTGCGGGTGGGTAGCAGGAGGGCTTAACCCCTTCATGACCATAGCGGTATTAACTGCTACGGTTGTGAAGGGGTTAAGTGCACCCGTAACCCCCCCGCAAGCCCTAAACAAGCAACAATGGCCAAATACCCCCTTCACCCACCCCCGCTACCCACAATAAACCTGGCACGGTGGGTTAACCCCTTCATTGCCTTAGCGGTTAGCCGCTAAGTTAATGAAGTGGCCTTTAAATGCATTTTCCTGCCTCGGATGCATGCCGGGGGCCTCCGGTGCGGGTATCAGCTCCGGAGACACCCGGCATCAATCACAGACAGGAAAAAGGGCTGATTTTTTCTAAGTGTCGCCCTTGCCGATGCTTCTCCTCCACCAAGTTGCCAACTTTAGTTGGCGGGCTGGATTGCCGAAAAACTCTCCATTCTGGAGTGCCGATCAGCAGCGAAAAGCTGATCAGGGCTACCTGAATTCCACGGAGTTCAAAAAGTGCCTATAAGTGGCGCTGCCGATAATTTTTTATCGGGAAGAAAAGTTGCCGATAATTCCCACTTATCGGCACTTACAGAATCGGGAGGGCATAAATGCAAAAAAAAGCCTTATCGGCGCTTACTGCATAAGGCCCTATGTCACGATTTTCATTCAAATGTTAAAACTATTAACTACTGTATATAGGTAGCACCCATTTATGTCAATAATAGACATTAGAAAATTATATTATTATAAATCTATCTATCATAAATGAGTGAGCGGTGTGGAATGTCTCTTGTTTTCAACCTGTAAAGAAGGAATGAATAACCAGATACTTAATTAGAAAAGCAAAATATACAAGACATATTATAAAAAGACATATTTTAAGAAGACATAATATAAGAAACATCGCAGGTTCCATTCAATATTTAATCCGTTGGGTTGCAGTGTATTTAACGTAAAGATCCAATGCGCTTCTCGCTGGTGCAAGATTTTAACCCTGTCGCCTCCACGAGGGGGTGTTCAAGTGCTCTGCATTGTACGGATCTTACTGAACCCAACGGACAGGTATTGATATGTTTTGATACTGGATGCAGCATATCATTATTTCGTATCAAACTCAGATGTTCAAGGATACGAATCTTAAGGACTCTACTGGTGAGGCCCACATATTGTTTGCTGCATCCACATATCAATAAGTAAACCACAAACTCAGTTTGACAGGACAAGAATGATTTTATCCTAAATTTGCCAATCCCATCACTGTTGCAGAAATGTGTTGCTTTGGTCATTAAAGGGCAAATCTTACATCGTCCACACTTATAAGAACCTTGTAATTTGGGAAAGAATGATGACCTCAAATTTTTGGACTTGTTAGACCGTAGCATGCTCGGTGATAAAGAATTCCCCAAAGTAGCTGCTTTACGGAACACAATGCGAGGGCCGGTGCTAACCATTTCCCGGATAATGGGGTCTAGAGATAAGGTACCCCAATGTTTCCTGATAATGGATTTAATTGCACCTGCCTGCTCACTGTCAGTATTGAGGGCTGCTTCAAAAGCTAAGTCTAGATCCTCATTGGCATAGCCCCTCGACAAGAATCTTCCCCGCTCTATCTCAGTATGTAAATTAATGCACTAACCCATTGTGATGCAGATGAATGACGTTAGGCAATCAGGTCCGCATTCGCGGGCTTTTTTATTTAAATGTCCAGGTTCAGACCTCACCTCCCCACTCCAAGACGAAGCGCTGTTCCAAGTGTGAAACGCATTTAGGGGAAGGCTGTGGTGTAACTTGGGTTCTCTGTGTGTGCTGTCAGAATAAAGTTATTTCAACTGTGTACCGGAAGTTGCTTGGATTTTTGCCACTGCAGTGGAGCCGGATTCTCCTTCACTCCAGTATAAATGTATCTCATACCGTATTATCTGGGAGAGAGCTTTTTGTTTTGAAGCAGTCTCCACTGTGTGCACTCTGAATAAACTCATTTGATAAGTGAATGTTTTGTTGTAACATTTTTACAGCTTTCACATTACCGTAACTATGAAACATGGTTATAGCATAAAAGACACAATGTTATAATGCAGACATTATAATATAGTATACTTTAGCATTGAATATAAACTTTCATTTTAATCAATGTCATATATACAGCAAAAGGGTATAACATATCTCTGCTCAGCTGGCAATCAGGGATAGGAGATAATCTAATGAGTAAATAACATTTATAAGCGAATATCAAAATAGAAAAGTTTTAAATTAGAAAATGGCTTAGACTCCATTCGACATTTAGACCACAGGGAAACAGGTAGTCACCATGAAGATCCAATAAGCTTCCCTGCGGTCCAAAGGATTCAATTTGTTACCTCCTCGTTTTCTAAATGTTATGCTCTCAATGCCCAGAAAGGAAATATTACCTATACAGCCTTGGTTACACTCTGTGAAATGTTTTGACACTGGATGGGAAAGGCAGGGCCGTCTTAACATATGGGTATGCTGGGCAGTTGCCCGGGGGGCCCACAGCATAGAGGGGCCCCACGCACATCAGCTCATGCGTGCCCATCAATCCTATCCCCCTCCCAGAACCCCAGCTTGTTCTCCCCCTGCCCGGCACCACGACTCCGCTCGCTCTCCCCCCGCCCAGCACCCCGGCTCGCGTCACAACCGCTAGATGTGCACCACTTACGGTGTCTGCTGCTGCTAGTGAGCGCGTGGTAGGCTGGGAGCGGCCGTGTATACAGGGCCTCGTGCACTGCTTTGCCTGGGGGCCCCTAATTTTGTTAAGATGGCCCTGGGGAAAGGCCCTTCTTTTTTATCAACCCTAAGTGTTTCATCACTCTGATTTTGAGAGCTCTTGTGGTTCTCCCCACATAACACTTTCCCCATCCGCATGTCAAAAGACATCACATATTGTGTATCCCAATTTATAATTTTTTTGATTTGATATGTGTTATTTGGGTTGGAGGCATTAAAATGTGAGGTTGGTTTCATGTATTGATATCTCCTACATTTCCCACATTTGTAAGATCCCTTGGTGTTAAATACTTGTATTTCCTATTGGTGTTGCAATGTAACTAGGTGAAACATATGATGCAATTGTGCGGACTCGTCTATACACTGGGGCCAAGCTCAACAAATTTTGGCAGATTGGGATCTATACGCAAAAGGTCCCAGAGTTTATGAAAAAATTGTTTCACCTGGTTACTACATCTGTTGTATTGAGATATAAACATAGGGATCTCCTCCTTGTCAGTTACCATCTCCCTGCTTCCATCCGTCATTATTTGTATGGAGGTAATGTTTTTTTCTTGAATTTATTTTTGTACCTATTTTTGGTATTCAATCTGAGTCCCGTAGGGGAGCTCCCTCTCTTTTGACCAAACAGCGGCAGTCTATCAAGGGCAAGGACCTCCACAAAGGCCAGTTGTATATCCGCCTGTTTATAGCCCCTCTGGATGAAGCGGTCGCTCAATTCCCCAGACTATCGGATTAAATCGTCTAAGGTAGAACAATTCCTCCTCAGCCTGAGGAATTGGATCTTTGGGATGCCCTTGATAACAGCCTGGGGGTGAGAACTGTCAGCTCTAAGGAACATATTTCTAGAGTTCGATTTTCTGAATAAATCTGTTTTGATGTGTTTGTTCATATACATATAAAGAAGAAGGTCCAGATAGTGTATGTGATGGTGATTTAAATTTTAAGTGAATTTTAGTTTATACGTATTGGGATTAATATAGTTGAAGTACTAGTGAAGTGCGACTAAATCCCCTTCCCAAATCAAAATGAAATCAATAAATCTCTTATGAAAAATTAGGTGCTCTCTAAATGGATTCGTGCTCCCAAACACAATTTGTGCTTCCCACCAGCCCAAAAACAAGTTTGCATAAGATGGGGCAAAACTCGTCCCCATTGCTGTGCCTTGTCGCTGTAAATAAAATTTGTGATGAAACAAAAAATAATTGTGACTGAGTAAAAATAAA
This sequence comes from Ascaphus truei, assembly GCF_040206685.1. Classification (NCBI taxonomy): domain Eukaryota; kingdom Metazoa; phylum Chordata; class Amphibia; order Anura; family Ascaphidae; genus Ascaphus; species Ascaphus truei. The sequence continues at coordinate 302,979,195 of NC_134485.1, read as the reverse complement.
ATAGCATCTAAAATAAATACAATGTTTAAATCAAGACTATCTGGACTATATGGACCCTCCGAAAAGTAGCGGACAGCTGTCAGACCCAGATCATGTTTGATAATTGAATTAAGGGAGGTAATATCTAGTGTAACCCAAATAGATTGTTTACCCCAATGAACTTTACTGAAGTGGGTTAGTAGATCACCTGAGTCCAAAATGAATGAAGGGAGATTCCTAACATAGGTCTGAAAATAGCAATCAATATATTGTGACAACCCATCTCCCAAATATACAATACTATTGGACGACCAACATTGTGTGAGTCTTTGGGAGAATGTAGAAAATAGGGATGACTGGAGAAGAATTAATGAGGAATTTGATTTCCTCTATGGTCAAAACATTTGTGACTTTACCCAATTCTATCAAATCCAAAAGGCTACAAGATAGGCCTCAGAGAGGTCTGCTGGTAGTTCAGAGTAGGTGGTTGCATCTCCAAGTTGGAGATAGGCCTCCTTGAGGTAGTTCACCCTACTCTGGACTACCACCGCACCCCATTTGTCTGTGTTCTTTATCGCTATGGAGGTATTGTTCTGTAATGTCTTGATTGCTATTCTTTCTTGTTATCTTTCTTGTTATCCATAATATCCTTTAAATGCAAGTTTTTTCAATAGAAACCCCCAATGTTTCATTGGAAAACAAAATGCCTGTCCTTCCTTTTTGATTACCACTTATGCCATGGACCCATAGCTTTTTATCACACAACCCCTCATTGCCTAAGAGAAACAAAAAAGTTAATCTCTTGGTTGCCATACTGCACACAAACAAACTCTTATGACTTTACTGTGACACCCTGTAGGCTAGGTGTGGCTATATACACTGACATTGATCGGTACATTTTTAATGTTCTTTACTTGCTTATTCAATTTACTTAATGTACTTAAAGGTCTAATATGTTAGATGACAAAAAAAAAATTCCATTTAGATGCAATTGTGCTACTTAAATGATCAACAAACAATTCAAAATGCAAACATTTGGCTGTTTATTATTAATTTATGTAAATTAGGAATCATTTTTCTTTATCTGAGTCTTTTAATGCGGAACTGCCTGTCAATTCATTATTTAACCAACCTCTAACCTACCCTGTATCCCTGGTAAAGGGGGTAATAAAGATAAAGAAAGGGTGCTTTTCAAGTGCAAAAACACAAAAGGGATTCGCTAGAAATCGTCCCACACATATCTCTGCTTACCAGAAATGTACTAAAAATGTGTCTGATTCTGAATAAAAATAATAAAAAAGGGTCACCCACCTGCTGTAAATGTTACTCCTTAAGCATGTCACTGCCATTGTTTGTTTGTTTTTTGCTATGGGGCAACTGAACCTTTTACACTTAGTTGGAGTACTTCTTCAAATGTTGTTTAGCATTTTTGCATCATACAGTACTGTGTTTCTAAGCTGCAGATACCAAGATTGATGGTGCAGGTTCATAGAAGTGAAATATGCATGGCTTCTCAAAAGATCGGTTGGTGTTTGTACTGTCGTGATATTGCACTTTAATGAATCTTCCTCATGCTGTTAAATGGAAAATGAGCACACTAATGTGGTAATTCAGAATACCGCAATGTAGCCAATCACACTGCAATCGTCTGAAAACCCCCATTCAAATTAATGGAAAGTTTTGATTTATTAATGTGCGATTGGCTACTTCAGGGTATACTGAAGTAAGCCCGGAGGGGTATATTCACAACATCGTTGTAACTGAATGCTTTGTACAGATGTAGACCTCTTCAGAGAAAGTTAAAGGTCTGGCTTCTCCTGGCATTGTGCGAGTGTTCCATTATTTCTGAATAGGAACAACCATAGCAAGGATTCCCCGCCGCAGGGGAAAACAGCGGCTGGGATCCCACGGTGTCGCCAGGGATTCATAAATGGCCTTTAGAGCGAACACTTAACTTGTAACCTCTGCGTTTGTGAAGAAAAAGAGCTCCCATCATATTAAGGCAAAATGTAATGCCATAGCTTTATTCTAAACTAAATCACCAATCAACATTCCAATCAAGCATCATAACATTTTTGGAATACCTAGGAAAAGTAAGAAATCTAATGGAAAAGTATCACTTAATATGGCCCTAAGCAGCTTCCTTTTTTGGCCTCAATGACCGTAAATTCAACTGCAGCCTGTACTATATAATTTATGAGAGCCCATTTAAACAGAGTTCCAGTTTGAATATTAGCAATATATTTTCAGTTTTAAACTCATTAATGAATTGTCTTGTGCAAAATATATATACCGTATGTATATATATATATATATGCAGTGTTCGACAAATCACCCAAAAATCTACTCGCCCAACCAAAAAATCTACTCGCCACCTAGTCCCGCCCCCAATGCCGCCCCTAGTCCCGCCCCCAACTCCACCCCTAGTCCCGCCCCCAACTCCACCCCTAGTCCCGCCCCCAACCCCGCTTTAAAAAAATATATATAAATAAAATACATTTAATAAATTCCTAGTCAGAACAACATTCGTTTTTGACATAAATGTATTTATTGTATTACATTATACTACAATTAGTCATGTGTGTGTGTGTGTGTGTGTCAATGTCGGATCTAGAAATAAAAGCCAGATGTGAATGACTAGTTTCCTGAACCCCTTAACCAGTGTCTGGAAGTCGGCGCTTCACAGAGAGAGACAGAGAGAGACAGAGAGAGACAGACAGACAGACACACACACACAGAGAGCGGCACACCCACACACACACACACACAGAGAAAGAGAGACACACAGAGAAAGAGAGACACACAGAGAAAGAGAGAGAATGAGAGACACACACACTGAGAGAATGAGAGACAAAGAGAGAGTGCGACAGAGAGCGAAGAAGAGAGTGCGACAGAGAGCGCGAAGAAGAGAGTGCGACAGAGAGGGAGAGGGTGACACAGGGAGAGGGTGACACAGGGAGAGGGTGACACAGGGAGAGGGAGAGGGTGACACAGGGAGAGGTAGGGTGACACAGGGAGAGGGAGGGTGACACGGAGAGGGTGACACAGGGAGAGGGTGACACAGGGAGAGGGTGGGTGACACAGGGAGAGGGAGGGTGACACAGGGAGAGGGAGGGTGACACAGGGAGAGGGAGGGTGACAGGGAGAGGGAGGGTGACAGGGAGAGGGAGGGTGACACAGGGAGAGGGGGAGGGTGACACAGGGAGAGGGAGAGGGTGACACAGGGAGAGGCTGACACAGGGACAGGGAGAGGGTGACACAGAGACAGGGAGAGGGTGACACAGGGACAGGGAGAGGGTGACACAGGGACAGGGAGAGGGTGACACAGGGACAGGGAGAGGGTGACACAGGGAGAGGGAGAGAGAGGGAGAGCGTGACACAGGGAGAGGGAGAGAGAGGGTGACACAGAGAGAGGTGAGGGAGGGAGAGGGTGACACAGGGAGAGGGAGAGGGTGACACAGGGAGAGGGAGAAGGTGACACAGGGAGAGGGTGACACAGGGAGAGAGGGAGAGGGTGACACAGGGAGAGGGTGACACAGGGAGTGGGTGACACAGGGAGAGGGAGGGTGACACAGGGAGAGGGAGGGTGACACAGGGAGAGGGAGGGTGACACAGGGAGAGGGAGGATGACACAGGGAGAGGGTGACACAGGGAGAGGGAGAGGGTGGATGACACAGGGAGAGGGTGGGTGACACAGGGAGAGGGAAGGTGATACAGGGAGAGGGAGGGTGACAGGGAGAGGGAGGGTGACACAGGGAGAGGGAGAGGGTGACACAGGGACAGGGAGAGGGTGACACAGGGACAGGGAGAGGGTGACACAGGGAGAGGGAGAGGGTGACACAGGGAGAGGGTGACACAGAGAGGGAGAGAGAGGGAGAAGGTGACACAGGGAGAGGGAGAGGGTGACACAGGGAGAGGGAGAGAGGGAGAGGGTGACACAGGGAGAGGGAGAGGGTGACACAGGGAGAGGGAGAGGGTGACACAGGAAGAGGGAGAGGGTGACACAGGAAGAGGATGACACAGGGAGAGGGTGACACAGGGAGAGGGTGAGAGGGAGGGGATGACACAGGGAGAGAGGGAGAGGGTGACACAGGGAGAGGGTGACACAGGGAGAGGGAGGGTGACACAGGGAGAGGGAGGGTGACACAGGGAGAGGGGGAAGGTGACACAGGGAGAGGGAGAGGGTGACATAGGGAGAGGGTGACACAGGGACAGGGAGAGGGTGACACAGGGACAGGGAGAGGGTGACACAGGGAGAGGGAGAGGGTGACACAGGGAGAGGGAGAGGGTGACACTGGGAGAGGAAGAGAGGGAGAGGGTGACACAGGGAGAGGGTGACACAGGGAGAGGGAGAGAGGGAGAGGGTGACACAGGGAGAGGGAGAGGGTGACACAGGGAGAGGGTGACACAGGGAGAGGGTGACACAGGGAGAGGGTGACACAGGGAGAGGGTGACACAGGGAGAGGGAGAGGGTGACACAGGGAGAGGTAGGGTGACACAGGGAGAGGGAGGGTGACACAGGGAGAGGGAGGGTGACACAGAGAGGGTGACACAGGGAGAGGGTGACACAGGGAGAGGGTGGGTGACACAGGGAGAGGGAGGGTGACACAGGGAGAGGGAGGGTGACACAGGGAGAGGGAGGGTGACAGGGATAGGGAGGGTGACAGGGAGAGGGAGGGTGACACAGGGAGAGGGGGAGGGTGACACAGGGAGAGGGGGAGGGTGACACAGGGAGAGGGAGAGGGTGACACAGGGAGAGGCTGACACAGGGACAGGGAGAGGGTGACACAGGGACAGGGAGAGGGTGACACAGGGACAGTGAGAGGGTGACACAGGGACAGGGAGAGGGTGACACAGGGACAGGGAGAGGGTGACACAGGGAGAGGGAGAGAGAGGGAGAGGGTGACACAGGGAGAGGGAGAGAGAGGGTGACACAGAGAGAGGTGAGGGAGGGAGAGGGTGACACAGGGAGAGGTAGAGGGTGACACAGGGAGAGGGAGAAGGTGACACAGGAAGAGGGTGACACGGAGAGGGTGACACAGGGAGAGGGTGAGAGGGAGAGGGTGACACAGGGAGAGAGGGAGAGGGTGACACAGGGAGAGGGTGACACAGGGAGAGGGAGGGTGACACAGGGAAAGGGAGGGTGACACAGGGAGAGGGAGGGTGACACAGGGAGAGGGAGGGTTACACAGGGAGAGGGAGGGTGACACAGGGAGAGGGAGGGTGACACAGGGAGAGGGAAGGTGACACAGGGAGAGGGTGACACAGGGAGAGGGTGACACAGGGAGAGGGTGGGTGACACAGGGAGAGGGAGGGTGACACAGGGTAAGGGAGGGTGACAGGGAGAGGGAGGGTGACAGGGAGAGAGGGAGGGTGACACAGGGAGAGGGAGAGGGTGACACAGGGAGAGGGAGAGGGTGACACAGGGAGAGGGTGACACAGGGAGAGGGTGACACAGGGAGAGGGAGAGGGTGACACAGGGAGAGGGAGAGAGGGAGAGGGTGACACAGGGAGAGGGAGAGGGTGACACAGGGAGAGGGAGAGAGGGAGAGGGTGACACAGGGAGAGGGAGGGAGGGAGAGGGTGACACAGGGAGAGGTAGAGGGTGACACAGGGAGAGGGAGAGGGTGACACAGGGAGAGGGAGGGTGACACAGGGAGAGGGTGACACAGGGAGAGGGAGAGGGTGACACAGGGAGAGGGTGAAACAGGAAGAGGGAGAGGGTGACACAGGGAGAGGGTGACACAGGGAGAGGGTGACACAGGGAGAGGGTGACACAGGGAGAGGGAGAGAGGGTGACACACTCACAGACACCCACTCAGACAAACTCACACTCACACACACACACAGTCTGTCACTCACATACACACAGTCTGTCACTCACACACACAAACACTCACCCGCAAGACAGGGGGTCGCACATGGCAGCAGTGGGGCCTCCGCACGGCAGGAGAGCCTCTGGAAGGCAGGGGGGTTGCACATGGCAGCGGGAGCCTCCACACGACAGGAGGGCCTCTACAAGGGGCCGCGCCCCCTCCAGAGGCAGACGCAGATGCCGCAGTATTCCCTGATGGAATGGAGAAGGGCCGGTAGGGGATTTCCCCTGCTTAGACCAAGAAGGGAGTAGCACCGGTTAGGGGATTTCCCCTGCTTAGAGCAGGGAGAGGCATCGGTTAGGGGATTTCCCCTGCTTAGAGCAGGGAGAGACACGCGTGGGGTGAGGGGGGGGTCAATGAGGCCGGGAGAGATTGGTGTGAGGGTGGGGGGGTGGTGGTGGATGGCCCGATGGGAGGGTGTGATGGATGGCCCGATGGGAGGGGGTGGTGGATGGCCCGATGGGAGGGGGTGGTGGATGGCCCGATGGGAGGGGGTGGTGGATGGCCCGATGCGAGGGGGGGTGGATGGCCCGATAGGAGGGAGGGGGGTGGCAGATGACCCGATGGGAGGGAGGGGGGGTGACAGATGGCCCTGCAGGGGTCTGAGGCAGACAGGCGTGGAAGGGGCTGGCTGCCGGAAGGGGGAGGAGTGGAAGAGCTGAGGAAGGAAAGTTGCTGAGAGGCGGGGAAGGAGCGAAGGCACTGCTCAGAGAGCCGGAGGCGGGGGAATCTCCACCAACAACATGAACCCGCCTCCGGCTTTTTTTTTTTTCTCCAGCGCGGGAAAAACAGCAGCACGAGCGCGGGAAATTTAAAAATACACGTGTGCTGCTTGGGCCAATATTTACTCGCCCGGGGATTAAATCCACATGCCCCGGGCGTGTAAATGTATATAATTGTCGAACACTGTATATATGTATACACATATATATATATATATATATATATATATATATATATACACACACACACACACACACACACACACACACACACACACACACACACACACATATATATATTAGTATATACACTGTATATATATATTACTTTACTGGTTTGGAAAATAATAACCTGCAGTATGAATGTTGTGTGACAGAAGGGCTGGGTGTGGGAATGAGTTTGCTTTCAGATGTTACACTCTCCAAGTATTTCAAGTTCTCTTTAAATATTACAGTACATGGGTTACAAATGAGGAATTTAATAGCAGATTCGCTACTACTGTACACCAAATTGGACATGAAAGCATCCCTAGTGATAACGTAATAAATTAGAGGTTATGCATTAAAGTGTTATTTGGTCAAACAGGACTCTCATTGACGTCATGGGCAATCTTGGTGTGAAAGTGCCCGGGACTATCGCAGATTAACAAATAACCCCTTTTAATGCTGGCATTTACCAGCTGTAGCTATACAAAATAGTTGTCAGTGATATTAATACGTTGGCTATGTAGTACTGTACATTTAGAGTTATTTCATATTACGTGGTGGAATATATAAGTCCATATTGATTAAAGGCAAATTATATTAATGTTCTACAAAGGAAAATAGTGATTACATTTTACACCATGTAAACTTGACCGCGGTCAACACTCTGAGTAAATATTTGCAATGTATACAGTCTGTGTTGGAGATTATATGGTGTGATCTGTTCCCTAATAACATTTGGTACTGTAGCTCTGCCCAAAATTCATTTGACATTGGAAAGTGATGCCAACCCAATGTGAAATTATGAGAGTTTTAACAGGAGAATGCTCCCCAGATATTAAGGTAACTTTTCCTAAAACTGTTTTTATTGTAAATAAATAAAATTTTAATGAAATTAACGTGCAGTATAGTCCTTGCGAAAGTGGCTTGGCTAAGAACGACAGTTACAGTATGATGTTAGTATTGTGAGAAACTATTTTCCAGAGCAGTTACATTTGCAAATGTTTGGTGCTTATAACTTCTGACTTTTAATGCAGGGCTTAGCTTTCATTCCTTAACGATATTTAATTATGGTACACCTTTGTCCTTTTTGATGTTTTCTTAGCAAATTAATCATTCTGTCCATGTAGAAAATGACATATTTGAAATTCAAACAAGTGATAAAAGCACCAGGTGCTGTAGTTGCATAGCACAATAACACTGCATATGACCATCTGCACACAGTAGATGTTTTATTAAAGAAGATGCCAATGCTTTGCATGTGAAATTTAATTTGATCTGCCCACATTTAAAATACATTTGTTGCCATCATGAAAACACCGTTTTTATTGTTGTATGGGCACATCATAAAGATACAAATGTTATGTTTTCTTTTCTATGGTTTAGTTAGCAGATCTGCACGCCTCTATATATTTTGACTGAACCTTTTGTTCAGTGCTTAGTGCTGTAAATATACCTGTTTGTTCATTTAAAAATGTAGAATAATATAGTGAAGTACAGGCTATTGCTAAGAACAAAGGATGCCCAAATAATAAACTCAAATAATTACCATACAATTATCGGAACAATATACAATGTCAGGGAAGTTTATGATGTATTAATATTTAACACATTCAAGATGTATACTTCCAAATTCAGACATTTATTTATATATATATGTAACGGGTTTCCCCCCCCCCAATCGCAGATTTATACTGTGTGGGTGCAGGAAACATATATTGTTACTCAGTGTGCTGCATAACCTGTTGGCTCACAGGAGGGCTGAGCTTCCGCCACGGGGAACCTGGGGCACTTATATTATGGACAACTTACTTATAACGATGCAGCGCCTCCACCTGCGATGGCTCCCACCAGAGGGGGAGTGGTTCCTCGCAGGACAATCAATAATCACATAGACAATGACTTATATTAACTAATACCTTTACTAACAAGCAATATAAGATATCACGCAATACCTTTATATAACCTATGTCCCTCTCTAGAGGAGACACCTACTGCGTCACGCAGGACGCTTCCCCAACACCAAGTGAGCCCACCCAGTGTCCAAGGAAACCCCATCCAATGTCCCGCACTCTTGCAGAGAGTCAATGGGTGACTGCACAGTCACTAGTTAAGCTAAGGGCCCGGTGGTGCACTTATGTATCAGATACCTGCGGTGCTCGGGTCAGCAATACTTCTCAAAGGATCAGTCGGGCGATGCCTCCTTCTGATCCTCCAGCCGAACTCCTGAAGCCGTGGACCGTCAGGGCGGTCCCACTCCGGAATAGTCTCTGCGGACCCTAACATGGGTCCAACCGCTTCAACAAGAACAGCAGCAGCCGCTGTGTCCCTATCTAGTCTAAGTGGCACGTGCTACACTATAGGCCGTCCCTATAGTACAGCAACCTGTAGTGGCTTGGGGAACTCCTATGGGCCTCTAGGGGTTAAGGACCTGTCCCACTACCCTAACTACCCAAGTCCCTTCAGCCTCACTAAATGCTGACAGCCAACGTGCTGCGCAACAAGGTGCCTGCCTGTCAGACCTCACAGCACTGACCGCTGTGACTCTGACAAGGCAGCACTCTACTCTAAGGGCAGCGTCCCTATCTGGGGCCTCCCTCAGAAATTACCCACTACCCTAGTGGGGGGTTGGGGCCTACCTGGGGTGTGGGTACCTACAGGGCCGCAGGAGCTGTACTCGCTCCCCACGCCCTTCCTTCCCTCACAGCTCCCCTGCTCCAACTGCAACTCCTGAGTGACAGGGTCCCTCTATCTAGAGCAGTCCCTGGCAACACTCTCTCTCTCAGAGTAACTAGCTACCTCAGACCCTGGGGGTGCTGGCCTAGTACAGCGAGTCCTGGACTCCTGTACCCTACCTCCTTCCTTGGGCTGCTCCGGTCTCTGACTGCTTCCTAACGTGCTGTAAGCCCGCCAAATGTATCTCTTCTCCAGGGACTCCCTAAGCCCTATTGGCTCCCTGGTGTCACGTGGGGCATACAGAGGCTCATGGGATCTGTAGTCCCAGCTCAGAGCCTTCCCTGAATGGCTAGGGGTTCGCGGGCTTTTCCCTACCTCTCCTGCGCCTGCGCAAGCTGTCTGGGGCTGCCTCAATCTTCCCTGAGCTGTCCCTATGCTCGCGCGACTTTGCCATGTCTCTGGGGCTCTCCCTACGCTGTCGGGTCCCTGCGCATGCGCAACCAGCAGCGCAATGGCGGCGCCCTGCTTCCCCGGCCGCCGGGACCTTAGAGACGCGACCGCGGCCTTAGCAACGGCCCGATCGCGTCCCCGGCAACAGGCAGGGGAAGCCGCGCTGCTCCCTGCTCCAGCCCCCACCCTTGGAAGCAACCGTCGGGTCTGTCGGCACCCGCGACCGCGCTGCACCAAGGGAGGGGGGTCTCCAGGAGCCACGGGAGCTCCAGGCTACATATACATACATATACATATATATATGTACACACACACTTATTTTTAAATATATACAGTACACATATTTACTTTTTTTCATCTGCCAAAGAGGCTTGGAACAGATTTCAGGTCCCAGAAAGCTAATTGGCTAATAGACACCATAGGCACATATAGAAGATATCAATCTCAGAGTGTATTAACTGTAGTATCACATTAGTTATTATTAAGCCCTTATCTGTCCCCATAGATTAATGTACACTGGCATGATGAAAAGACTTACATAACGTATTGCAGAACATAAAACAGCAATTCAAACAAAGGCTGTGAAATATGCAACTGCAGGGCATTCAGGAAAAGTATGGATCTGCTGCTACTTTAATTTATTTCAGGGTTGGAAAAGCTATATGTTTTAATAGGGTAGCTAATAAACTAAAACCCCTGAAGAAAATCAATGGTAGATAGGATGTCCAGGATACAGTTACAAAATGTCGAAGAATGAGTCACCAGTCCTATCAGTCCCCTAAGACAATGTGACTTTTACTTAGTAGTCCAATTCCACAAAATAAAATCTAAGAAAAATATACAGTATATGGACCAAACAGTTGAGTGCTAAGAATCAGTAAACAGATGTTGCAAGAGAGACCGTCTCCAGGGAAGCTGCGGTCAGACATGGACCAACCTGCAGTGTGACTGCTGCACACACTGTCTCCAGAGCTTTGGATTTTTGCTTTTCCAGCCGCGGCTCCAGAGACACTAAGGGGGCTATGCACTAAGCTCCGTTAAGTCACTTTTAGACCGCAAAGTGCTCTTCGATCATGATTTTTGGCTCAACCCGATGCACTAAGCAACGCAAACAGGCACTTTGCAGTCTAAAAATGACTATTTTCAGGGATTTTTTCTAAGTCCAACTTTGCTCGATCGCAACCCTGTTTGCGTGAAATTCTGCCCTTAAGCGGGATGCACTAAGCAACGCAACCTTAGCAAACGCGAAAGTTGCATTGATCAGAACACGTCAGGTCAGAGTAGACGCAAAGAAATCTGGACTTAGAAAAAATTCTGGCTTTTTATTTTTCCATGTGCAAAACCCATACAGCAGGCTGGCGGGTGTCCCCGGCTGACCCCGCGGGGGTCCCGACGGAGCCCGGGGGTCGCACGGGTGTCCCCGGCTCACCAAGCGGGGGTCCCTGCTGGAGTGTGGGGGGCCCTGCGGGAGTGCGGGGGTACCCGCGGCCGTCCCAGGGTCCCCGCGGGAGTCCCGGGGTACCCGCGGCCCTGCGGTACCAATGTTGCACCTCCAAAAATAAGAGACAACAATTCTAACTAAATACACCCCCCTAACACATACTATACAGTAATGGCCAAAATTACTATTATCCAAATATGGATAATAATGCATTTGCCCATTTTAAATACATATAACATTCAATAAATACAGTCAAAACATATTACACTTACCTTTTACAGGCACCCACGATGAAGGCCGTCTTCATCCTCATCTTCATTCTGCCCATGCCCCTACGGTGCTGCAAAACATGCACAACAATTACAATAGTCAATGTAATGTCCCCTAACCCCTTAATCACCATAGTGGTTATTAACCGTTACAGTCATTAAGGGGTTTACCCACCCTCACCCACCACTCGGGAGGCCTACATACCCTCCCACACTAACCCCCCACCCCGTGAGGCCTAACCACCCTCACCCACTACCCACAAGGGAGGCCTACACACATACCCTTGGGGAAAATACCCCCTCCCCCCACCCCCAGTACCCACAATAAAAACAATACACTGCCCCACAATAAACATCATTCTATTTATTAAATACATAACCCACCCCCTGTGCCCCCCCATAAATACATGATTTATTCTTTTACATACAGGGTTCATACCCCAGCCACACACGAGTCCCCGGCGGGCTGGCGGGTCACCTGACAGACCTACAGGGTAACAGCAACTTGTTTCACACAGGTTCTGGAGGCCTGTTGGTGGGTCCCGCCAAGCGCCATGGCCCGCAGGTGGTCTCCTTGGGTCACCGTGGGCCACAATTGGGTCCCCGCGGTAGGCCCACGGATGTCTGGGAGCCCCGGGTCAGACCCACAGGTGTCTGCGGGGCCTCGGGTGGTTCTCACGGGGGACTGGGGAACTCACGAGTGCTCACTACGGGTCCACGGTGCCCCCACGGATGTGGGACCACCGCTTCATCCCCGCACCGACGGGTCCGCGGTGCCCCCACAGATGTGGGACCACCGCTTCATCCCTGCAGGTGTCACCCATGGAACCACCAGCCTGATACCCGTGAGATACCCGAGGAGACCGCAGGTGGTCTCCAGAGGTCTCACGCAGAACCAAGGAACCAACCCTGAATGTAAAATAAATAAACCGGACCTATACATATATCCCCCAACACCTACAGTACAATAATGTGCCAAATAACTATTATCCAGATATGGATAATAGATTATTTGTCCATTATTAAACACATAAAACATGCATAAATCAAAACATGCATTTTTAATCTTAAAATCACCACAGTGCATGTTAAAATAAATCCAGCAGCCATTGCAAATATAAAAAAAACAAACTGCAGCTACACAAATGTCTATGAAATGTCACACAATTGCATTGAGTGTGTACATGATGCAATTAATCTGTGCATCATATAACACTATGCAAAATATATGTAACAATAAAATACACTATGAACAATGTCCCCTAACCAATCAGAATGGCTTTGCTTCAATTGCCTTTAAGATGACGTCATTAAAAGAAACATGGCCGGTCTCACATGGTATGGTAGCCAATCAGAGCGTGGGAAATACATCCCAACTCTGATTGGCTCTACTGTAGTACCATGTGACAGGCTTTCATGACGTCACATCCGTTCTCCCCCGTCTCTGTCACATGGTCTATTAGAGCCAATTAGAGATGGGATGTATTTCCCACGCTCTGATTGGCTACCGTACCATGTGAGACCGGCCATGTTTCTTTTAATGACGTCATCTTAAAGGCAATTGAAGCAAAGCCATTCTGATTGGCTGTGCTTTCATTGCCTTTAAATGACGTCATCATTTTTTTTTTCATCGGCCAAATCACATGTTTTTCACGGCCCAATCAGGACCATGGGAAACATTTGACCAAAATGTGACGTCATAGGCCTATAAAAGCCTATGTCGCCTCATTTTGAAGCTAGTCGCCGAGGAGAGAACATCTCCCCTCCTAAGAAGAGAAGAAGGGCGTGGCGTAAGAAGCTGGAAGAAGCCAGAAGAACCCGGAAGAAGATGGAAGAAGACCCCAGAAGACCCCAAAGAAGAAAGAAGACACAGACGTGGATTTGTTATGGTTTTTTATTTTATGGCTTACCTGTGGATTGGTTCCTGTGCTTCCGGGTCGCTTGGATTTCGGAGAGTGGACATCTAATGGTGAGTAAACAAAAGAAAAGTTTATTATTTTTACTTTTACAGGTTTTTATGATTTTTCATTTATGATTTTTCATTCATGTCTTTTATTTTTTCACTCCCATTTAATGCCCGTTAATGTATCTATGTATATAATACAATACAACAATTCAGTGTCCGTGGATGTATGTGAATTTTGTATGTAAATGCATTGTATTTTATGCTGTATTATATGCCCCTGTATGTTATGTTTATCAATCTGTATGGATAGACAAACAGGGATAATAATTGATTGTTAGGCTCATGTTTAGGTTCTTTTCATGTATGGATAATGTATTTAGCATCTTTATTTTGTCATTGTTGTGAATAATGTAATTTGTATTTAGCTAATGGCTTCTTTATGGTACTTAGATTAGAATGATGGTGGTTAATTTAAATTAGAATTGTTTTGGCAATGGTTTGGCTTTAGCAATTGAATAGGGAATTGTATAATTGATTTGTATTGTATTTTAATTGTTTGAGGAAATGGATTAATTGATTGATGCTAATTGTATTGATGTTGGTTACTTTCTAATTGATTTTCATGATGGCATTGGTGGTTAGGGGACATTGTTCATAGTGTATTTTATTGTTACATATATTTTGCATAGTGTTACATGATGCACAGATTAATTGCATCATGTACACACTCTATGCAATTGTGTGACATTTCATATACATTTGTGGAGCTGCTGATTTGTTGGCTTATATTTGCAATAGATGCTAGATTTTTTTGTACAATGTGGTGATTTTAAGATAAAAAATTCATGTTTTGATTTGTGCATGTTTTATGTGTTTCATAATGGGCAAATAATATATTATCCATATCTGGATAATAGTTATTTTGCACATTATTGTACTGTATGTGTAGGGGGTGGGTGGTGTATTGGCCCCAAGGGTATGTGGGTAGGCCTCCCTTGTGGGTAGTGGGTAAGGGTGGTTAGGCCTCACGGGGTGGGGAGTTAGTGTGGGAGGGTATGTAGGCCTCCTGAGTGGTGGGTGAGGGTGGGTTAACCCATTAATGACTGTAGCGGTTAATAAACACTATGGTGATTAAGGGGTATGGGGACATTACATTGGCGATTGTAATTGTTGTGCATGTTTTGCAGCACCGTAGGGGCATAGGCAGAATGAAGATGAGGATGAAGACGGCCTTCATTGTGGGTGCCTGTAAAACGTAAGTGTTAAATGTTTTGACTGTATTTATTGTAATTTAAATGTATTTAAAATGGGCAAATGCATTATTATCCATATGTGGATAATAGTAATTTTGCCCATTACAGTACTGTATGTGTTTGGGGGCGGGGGGATGTGTGTTGTTTATTGGGGACAATTGTACCCAATAAACATGCTAATGTGCCTTAACCCCTTCATTGCCGTAGCGGCTATCCGCTAAGGTAATGAAGCAGCATTAATGTATTTTTAGTAATAGTGTGCGGGAGCAGAAATCAATGCGGTTCAGCTCAGGGGACCCCCTGCTCCCGCACACTATTATTTAAAATACATTAATGCTGCTTCATTACCATAGCGGATAGCCGCTACGGTAATGAATTATTGTTTATTGTTACGTATATTTTAATACTAGTGTAGATGTGCAGGGGGTCTCCTGAGCTGAACCGCATTGGTTTCAGCCTCGGGGACCCCCTACTTCAGGAGATACAGGCCCCTTTATAGGGTGCCGGTATCCCCTGCAGAATGTAAATAACCCGGTAACGTGACGCGGGAGCTTTAAACTGCAGGGGATACCGGCACCCCATAACGGGGCCTTTAACTCCTGAAGTAGAGGGTCCTCGGACCTGAAACCAATGCGGTTCAGCTCGGGAGACCCCCTGCTCATGTACACTATTATTCAAATGTATTTATTTAGTGTACGATCGCCTGTAACAGTCTTGCATGGAGATAGCAAATCTTGCAAATTTTACATGCGGCTTTTTTTTCTATCAGCTAGCGAACGGAAAGGTTCAGAACGCTAGCACGGGGAAAGAAGCAACACGTACGCTGTGGCTGTTTTGAGCTATTTTGAGCAGATACGTTAAAAAATGGCCTCGTGGCCTTAGTGCATCGCGTCCCCGGCTTCACTTTTTAACGAACCTGCTTTAAGGCCAAATCAGAACGCAAAGCCATTGAGCTTAGTGCATAGCCCCCTAAGCCTGGCTACATCTGTATGTTCCTCCTTTGTTACAAACATGTGAATGTGGACAGCATACACCTTGAACCAACTAGTATATGTATACTTTCATTTTTATAGCGCTAACCAGCTTTACAATTTTTACAAATACTACAATACAAGGGATATTATATAGATAGGAGTCCCTGTACCGAAATTTTTGCTATGTAATCAACTTGTGGAAAGACCGAAACAGTAAATACATTTGAGTGCATTGGTTAGAGTGTGTACAAAAGCATACTATGGTTTAGTGCAGGGGAGTGCAAACTGGGGGGGCACGGGATCTTTGGGGGGGGGCACGGCAGTTGCAGAGGGCCCGTGCTCTTCCCCGAGGCATTTAATTAAATACCGGGGGACCACGCGAGGACTCTGTAACTCACTTACCAGGATTCAGAAGAGTTGGTGTGTCTCGTCGCCATGGCAATGTGGTGTCAAATAATGCTGCGGGGTCACGTGACCTCGCAGTGTCATTTGACGCCAGCAAAGAAGGTAAGGGGGGTGCGAGCACGGGGGGGGGGGATCAGGCAAGGGCTGCAGCTCCAAAAGTTTGCGCTCCCCTGGTTTAGTGAGTAGTAGTTATCTAGGACTGTTTAAACACCTAATACAACAGGTGAGTTTTCAGATGGGGTTTGAAGTTAGAGAGTAGTAAATAAAAATACCACTTGTGAGCACATTCACATATCTTAGACAGGTATGCAACCCTGCTTTTCCCCATTAGCTATTAACATACAATGCTTCCTCTATCACCGGAGGAAATATCCTCGCAACAACCAGGAAAGGTATACGCAGGGCCCAGGTGTAGGACAGACTCCCAATAAATCTAGGGATTTCAGACCCAATAGGCACCACTCTGATAGGAGCCTGACCCCATTGAGTACCAGATATCAACCCTTATGCAGTCCGATACAAAGTGGGGCCTAAGTATTGTATTGTATGTCTTTATTTATATAGCGCCATAAATGTACATAGTGCTTCACAGTAGTAATACATATCATATAAATAACAAATAATATAAATAACAGATCATGGGAATAAGTGCTTTAGACATAAAAGTAACATTAAGGAAGAGGAGTCCCTGCTCCGAGGAGCTTACAATCTAATTGGTAGGTAAGGAGAACGTACAGACAGTAGGAGGGAATTCTAGTAAGTGCGTCTGCAGGGGGCCAAGCTTTATGTATCATGTGTCCATGATTATCTAGTGCTATTCATATGCTTCTTTAAGCAGATGTGTCTTAAGGTGAGTCTTAAAGGTGGATAGCGAGGGTGCTAGTCGGGTATTGAGGGGAAGGGCATTCCAGAGGTGTGGGGCAGAAAGTGAGAAAGTTTTAAGGCGGGAGAGAGCTTTAGATACAAAGGGGGTAGAAAGAAGACATCCTTGAGAAGAATGCAAGAGTCGGGATGGTGCATAGCGAGAAATTAGGGCTGAGATGTAAGGAGGGGCAGAAGAATGTAAAGCTTTAAAAGTGAGCAGGAGAATTGAGTGTGAGATACGGGATTTGATCGGAAGCCAGGAGAGGGATTTCAGGAGGGGAGATGCGGAGACAGATTTAGGAAAGAGTAGAGTGATTCTGGCAGCAGCGTTTAGGATAGATTGTAGGGGAGACAGGTGAGAGGCAGGAAGGCCGGACAGCAGGAGGTTGCAGTAATCGAGACGTGAGAGAATGAGGGCCTGAGTCAGAGTTTTAGCAGTTGAGTAACAGAGGAAAGGGCGTATCTTTGTGATATTGCGGAGGAAAAAGCGACACGTTTTAGAAACGTTTTGAATATGAGAGGAGAATTAGAGAGAGGAATCAAGTGTAACCCCTAGGCAGCGTGCTTGGGCTACTGGGTGAATGATCGTATTTCCAATAGCAATGTGGAAGGAGGTAGTAGGGCCAGGTTTGGGAGGAAGTATAAGGAGCTCTGTTTTTGCCATGTTAAGTTTCAGTCGGTGGATGGCCATCCAGGATGATATTCCAGAGAGGCATTCAGAAACTTTGGTCTGTATAGCAGGTGTAAGGTCAGGGGTTGAAAGGTAAATTTGTGTATCATCAGCATAGAGGTGATATTATAACCCAAAATATGTGATTAGGTCACCTAGAGAGAGTGTGTAAAGAGAAAAAAGAAGGGGTCCCAGGACAGAGCCTGGGGTACCCCCACAGAGAGATCAATAGAAGAGGAGGAGGTGTTAGCAAAAGAGACACTGAAAGTACGATGGGAGAGGTGAGGGGAGATCCAGGATAAAGCTTTATTCCAAGAGTATGGAGAATGTGAAGGAGAAGAGGGTGGTCCACGGTGTTGAATGCTGCAGAGAGGTCGAGTAATATGAGCAGAGTGTAATGACCTCTGTCTTTAGCAGCATGGAGGTCGTCAGTTATTTTAGTGAGGGCTGCTTCAGTAGAGTAAGCAGTGCGGAAGCCAGATTGTAGAGGGTCCAGGAGAGAATAGGTGTTGAGAAAGTGTAGCAATCGAGAGAATACAAGACGTTCAAGGAGTTTGGAGGCAAAAGGCAGGAGGGAGACAGGTCGATAGTTACAAGGACAGGTAGGGTCAAGCTTGCTGTTTTTGAGTAATGGTATAATGGTTGCATGCTTGAAGGAGGATGGAAAAGTACCTAAGTCCTGAGAGGGTTCTTCTAAAGTCCCATAGGGTGTCCGCAGATATCCATAATACACAGTCGAGTGATTAATGAATGGAACCGACCATATATAATAAACAAGCTGTACAAGTCCTGAATATAGCCCAGTGTTGTGTGGAGTGTAAAAAGGTAACTCTGTCACCTAATACCTTTATAAAGCTCCCCACTGTAGCAGGGAGTGGAGGGTTAAGTAGAAAATCTTCAGCTGATACACAGCGTCTCACCGCATTACATACAGTATCCACCGTTTCTTCTTATAAGATCCCTCCGTTACATTCCCCCATTCTGTTCGACTTGCATAGGCTACCGCAACACCACACTAGCTGTAATATCCTGATACAGCTCTCAGATGTGGCGGGAGGTGGGGATGGAGGATAAGATAAAAGAAATTCTAAGTGGATACACAGCGTCTCACCACATTGCATGTTCACGGTATCCTCTTGTCAAAAATCCTCCACTCGTGAACCCGTTCTGTATAACGTAATCCCACCGCTACAACACCACACTGGCTAGTAATGTTAACCTAGTATTAACAATATGGTACTTTACATCTGTAGGGGCTATAATTGGATGCGGTCTTTGAACCACACCCCGAGGCATAAGAACACTTGGTAGAGTGTGCCACCATAATAAATGGACCAACTAGAAGGTCTAGAAAACTGTCAGTCACACTGCAGTTTGGACTGTGAGGGGTTAAAATGAGATGCAGATTTCAATCTCGCCCTGAGGCAGTAGGACACTCGGTTAAGTACCCTTACATACAGTGCATCAGTGTTTTAGATACAACATTGTAGCACGAGTTGACACTGTATATGTTTAGACTGACAGGAGCATTGCAACAAGTTTTGTTTCTGCCAATACTGACATAAGGTACTGATACAGCAGTCTCATTATACATCAAACATATGAGAGTGAGCTGTAACTGCTGGTTTTTGGCTATCACTACTACTGGTTTTAATACAGTCAATCAATATGTTGTGTATGGCTATATTTCCAGCTAATAAATATGTTGCCTATTGTTGTACCTAATTAAGCACGTAAATAGAAGCATGGTTATGGGCAAGAGTATTTTGAGATAATGCTCTCGCAATCAGTGCTAGCTATGTGGTACTCTAAATTTAAAGGGGCTATAACTGGATGTGGTCTTTGAACCATGCCCCGAGGCATAAAAATACCTGATAGGGTGTGCCTCCATAATAAATGTACCAATTATTAGGGTTGTTAATTAAGTTTTAGTCACACTGCAATCAGCACTATGAAAGGTTAAAACACTATGTGGTCTTGGAATTACATCCTGAGGTAGTGAGACTTTTGGTAGAGTACGTCCCTTTAGACCATGCACTATTGCTTTAGGCACAATATTACAGTGTGGATAAACACTGCACATGTTTAGATTGACAGTAATATGCTGTTAATTGATATGCTACATACAGTGACGTTTTTAGCCACATATTTTCTTCTCCCACATATGGTGGGATCTACATGAACTCCTAAACAGCTGAGGGAGCTTAAGGACATGAGATGGATCATTCATATTAGAAAGTTATATGTGAGTGACTCTACAGATCCTGACTTAACTGCTATTACACACAGCAGCACGCATGGTGTATGTTGCTAAATATACGCATAGCAGATCGTGACAATTTTTATTCATATTGCTTAGTTGTAATGAACACTATTTTTTGCCACATGTTTAGTTTTGGCACAACTTTTGTGCCTCCTGTGTATTTGGCTGGTGTTATGAATTCACCTAGCTTTATATTTTAGAATAACTGATATATTTTGGCATGTATTGTATTTAGTACATATGGACTAACTGAGTCTTATACAAATATAATGGGCAACTACTCTGATCCTATTAAGACAGGGAGCCATTAAGGCATATTGTGAATTATGTCTCTGCTATAGCGACATTTGAACTATTAAGAGTTCGAATGGGTAGCAGATGTACAGGGACAGGTCGTGGATTTATATACCTGGTCCCTCTTTCCAAAATATTTTTAAACACTCAATAAAAGGGTTTTAAATGAATAATACTACCATATACACTCACACAGTGAGTGCATTCTGTTGGGTTCTTTTTTTCCTTTATTGCGATCACATGCTAGCCCTATATTGCACCTTTGTGTTAGTATTTTTCGTATTCTATTTGTCATAGGTTGATATCTCCAGTCTCTCGCCCCATCCCTACATTACATATCCTATACTAATGACTCAACCACTATTTTTCAGATTTTAAACGGGAAACCAATTATAAATGGGTAACATGCAAAGTATAAGCACGTTATATGTGCATTACGCATGATAAGGGTATAGAGGTGGTTCATATTTTTCTATCAGAGGATCCTTTGCAGAGCATACAAAACCGTGATTTCCTTCTGGACAGTATAGATTTATACTTGCTCATAACAATTTTTGGGGCACACGTTTTGCCCCTAGCTATGTGAATCTCTACATGGGAAATTGGGTGGTGGGACATATTTGGCGAAACAATCCCTATATAGATTAAATAATGGTGTACAAAAGGTACATCGATGATATTTTGATAGTATGGAAGGGAGACCAAGAGGACCTGGATGAATTCCTGAGATACATTAATGAGAATTACAGTACTATAATCTGGCATTCACATTTTAAAATCATTACGTACATAGATTATTTAGACCTACTTTTACTGGCATCTCCAGATGGGTCAATCACTACAAGAACACACTAAGGAGGTTGACGCTAACAGTGTGTTAATGTCTACAAGTAATCAGAATAAAACATGGAATGAAAATATTCCTCTAGGTGAATTCAATAGAATAAAATTGTTAATGTATTGTGTTAAATGTATTGTATTAGTGTTTGTAGTGTATTGTATTGTTTATTGGAGGTAGAGGAGCTTGGTGAAGGGGGTAGTTGCCCCAGGTGGGTGGTTATGCTTCTCGGGTAGGTAATGGGAGGGGTTAACCCTTTCATTACCATAGCGGTTATTACTGCTAACCACAACCTTGCCGGTAGGCCTACTCGCCCACCCTCGGGAAACAACCACCTTCAACCACCTCCTCTACCCCCAATTAACCAGGATGTCTGGCTTAATCCCTTCATTGCTTTAGTGGTTAGCCGCTAAAGTAATGAAGCAGCTTTTATTTTATTAACACAGTATTAAAGCAGGGGGTCTCCGGTGCTGAATGATATTAATTTCAGGCCTGGGGACCCCCTGATTCCTGAGTTACAGGCCTCATTATGGGTTGCAAGTATCCCCCTGCTTTGTTTAAATCTCCCAGTCAGTGGGCCGTGACGCAGGAGAATTTAAACATGGTTGGGATACCAGCACCCCACTGTCTGTGAGACATAGAAAACCAGGAGTGTACTTTTATATATGCACGTATATATGCACTTTAAATTATATTTTTTGTTTGCACTTTAGTCTGACTGCTTGATCACTAGAACTTCTGTTCACCAACTGTGATCACTCATGATCAGCACAGCTGACACCTATATCGTTTGAAAGATAATTCACCCTTATTTTAGTTTCTAAAGTAGTTACACAATAGGACATGTGCTTTTAGACTTTGATGCAGTCACATCTAGATGAGCACCACATTATTCTGTTTTTGTGTAAGTCATCCATGACTGTTTAATCGCCTCATACAACAGGTGAGTTTTCAGATGGGTTTTGACGTTAGAGAGTAGCAAATATAAATATCACTTGTCAGCACATTCACGTCAGACAGGTCTGCAAGCCTCCTTTTCACCATTATCTCTTAGCATACAGTGCTTCTACTGCATCCAGGGATTCTGGGTAATCACATGCAAATGAGCACACAATATCACATTTTGCTTCTTATCCATTTTAATATTGACCCCTAAAAGCTTATGCCTTTCGTATTACACAGGTTTGTTTTTTTTAGCACAGTCTGGGTTACAGAATTGCATGGATGCATAGCAAGATTAAGGAGGAAGTTTCAGAGGTAGGGAGCAGACGAAAAGGCTTGTAGGCATTTAAAAGCTGTAGTAACACAGGGGGAAGAGAGAAGACAGGTTTGAGTTTAAAGAACAAGTAGGGGTATAGCCACAGATTGAATCTGAGATAGTGAAGATATAAGGAGGGTCAGAGTAGTAGAGTGCATTGAAAGAGAAAAGGATATTGCTGTTAATGCAGAGTTAACAGATTGTATATTCCCACATGCCTTCTTCCCTCAATGTCTATGTTCTCCTAGACTCTCTCCAATAGGAATGAGCATAACTTTTGCATAAGGTTGTGAAGAGTGAAACTTGCTCTTTTTTCGCCACAAAAAAAAAATTGCGTCTCAGTGAGGGCGACTCTGCTATTTTAGTAAATTATTTACCTCCCAAAACACTCCTCTATGCAACATGTGGAAAGATATTTGTGATCACACGTTTGTGAGCCGCAATTCTTTTTTCAAGGCTAAAAAAATCATGGTTCGCAACCTCATGCAAAAGTGTTGCTCATCCCTAGTGGAGAGGGTCTATGAGATTATAGGAGCCAAGGAAAGAAAGCTCTGCGGGAGTGTAACAGGGGACTTATCCGTGTTCAGTAATGTGCCTTTAATCTAGCAGTGTGGTAGTTAATTACTAAACACTACCTGCCTGATTAGATTGTTTACAAAAAGCCTGCATTTGAGACATGAAGTGACTCTCTCCTTAGCTCTGACTGAGAGCTGACCTTTGGAGCTGACCGGTCTTGAGCTCTGCACAGCAGAGCTGATTTCAAGACACAGGGAAAACTACTACACCTGAAGCTGAACAGGAAGTGAGAAGATTTTCCCTCCAAGAAACAGATAAGACTTTTATTCTTAAGAGACTGCTTATATCTGCTTATTTTCATGCTATATGTTTTGGGGCTGCGAGACATGCTTAACTAATGGAGATGTGAACTAATTGCATAGGATTTCACTAGAAATACTCCCAAGTGAATGGAAGCTTTGTTCCCCCCCCCCCCCCTGTGTTTGGATAATTTCCTGGTGAAAAGGAACAGGCACAATAAAGCCTATTATAATTTCACATTATAAAGCCTCCTAATTGTGTACCTCTGTGAACGTCCGTCTACATTTGGTGTCCGAGGTGGGACAAGAGGTGTCTTTGTAGTTAAAAAGGACCGGAGATTTTTGTGTGAAATTTTTTTTATGCTTTTTGCCTACAAACAGGAGAACGTGGTGTGTGTGGTGCTCAGAACTGGGCAAGTGTCCTATTGAGACATATAACATAATATAACCATTATATGGTGGTCCGGTGATAATGGAGTGCCCCTCAATAAGATGCAAAGAAACTGAGTAGTACTGTAGGGGAAGTGACAAGTGGAGTCAGTTGGGACAACCACAGGTTGATAAAGTACACCTGTACGAAACGCGTAGGTGCATTCCTCTTGTCCTATTTTTGTTCCCTGTATGTGTTATTTGCTTTCAATACAATCTTCATTTTTTACAACTGCGGAGTGGCCTGGTTTGTTTCTTCCTGCTTGACATTGCAGGACGTCTGGAGATGTGCTCTGTCTGCACCCACTGTTTTGCCTACAAACAGTCTGAGAAAAAAAAAAAACCTCATACAGCAGAGATCGGAATTAAAGGGATACACACCACTGAAACTTACAAAAACCCAGAAGAGACTGCTGAAGTAGCTAAACCTTATTTTGCCTATCACAAAGTGTAATATGGTCATTGAAATAGGAGTCTTTGCCTTTCAGCCATAGTCAGGGTTCAAGAAGTGAGTCAGCCCTTGGAAAGGGATAGGTGTTTGTTGTTTTCAAAAGTTTCGCTGAAGCAGTGAATACAGATGGTGACCCATGAGTGGTACTGATTTTGTAGATAAAGGTTGCCACACCGCATAGGACTACCAGCTGTGAATAGAGTATATGCAGAAAAGTGGGAAAATTGATACAAGACTGTGCTGAAGCAGGGGAATTTTTAGCAAACAAATGCTGAGTGTAAAATTGCCCTATAGGGGGAAAAAGGGATTTCTGAACTGTGTAAAAGGTTTTTTCAAAACCAATTGCTGAATGTTGAGTCACCCTGCCGGGAATGAAAGAAATAGTCCACTGCAAAGAATGTTTTTTTTCTGCAAGTAAAAAAGTCTGCCTATATATATTTTGGGAGCAAAAACAGACACCCAAAGTGTGAAGTGTGAATGCAATAATACACAAAGATGAGACTGAAAATTACTGAACTCAGGCAGAAAACCAAATTCTGTTGCTGAAGCGGGGAGATTGCACCCTGCAAAAAAATGGTGTAAAGCAAATAGACTTTTTTACCTAGCAACTGCACATCTTGTATACCTGATAAAAGAAAATGCATGCACAGTACTGCTGAAATTGAAAAAAAAAAAAAAAAAAAAAAAAAATTATCCAAGAAAGAAAAGTCTACAGAGATGCCTGTGAGAGCTACGACCTCTACAAGCAAAATATGCCCATCTGTAGGACTACCACAATTGGGGGTTCTAGCAAATACAGTGGCAACAGCTGCAATAGCACCTCCTGAGCTCAGGAAGAAAATTACACCTGATAGCCTAAAAATGGAGGACAAGATGCAGCGTTCCTGTAATGAACCCTACCCCACGGAAGAGTGGCCCTTCCAGTCCAATAAAGAGGAAGACATATCTTACGGGGAACCCGAACCGAGTCACACCCACAAAACACCCCAAGAATGGTGGGAGTGCCTGAACTCGGCACGAACAGAAAATACCGCTCCCTTTGATGACGAATATGATCAACAGGAGACAGAGCGGGAGCAGCAGATCACCCAATATTCTGTCAGCTAAAGTAACTGCAAGAAAAGCCTGGCGTATATAATGAAGCTGCTAAAATTTCAAATGAAGATGGAGACCCCAATATCCCTGATGGGACGGTGTCATCCAAATCAAAAAGGCGGAAAAAGAAAAGCAGTTCTTCACTTACCGTGGAAGGAACAGACACGTCTGCAGATCCTGTGGAGGAAAAGGGGGACGAGTTGCCCTGAAGCCTAGAGAAAATGGAGAATTCGTCCCACGGTTAACCGAATATCCAGAGGGCCCAAGGCAGAAGTCGTGTACCCCAAAGAAGTGTCTGTCCGGTGCCATCAGTGAGGAACCCTCAACTAGTCATCCCAGGGAAGCTGAGCCGGAAGCAGTGAGTGACGATCCCTTGACCAGCCCTGAAAATTGTCAGGCATGACTGTGATCTGCTCTGTGAAGAATTAGGAAGAGAGAGAAAAAATAATGCTGAGCTACAGAAGACTGTGCTCGCAATTTACTCTGCGGCCAAGACCGAATTGGAGGATCTCAAGACTGAGCTAGATACTGCAAAGGCTACTATCTCCGCCATGGATGAAAAGCAGAGCCAATCTGATAAAATGGTGGCTACGCTAAAGCGGAAGTATGAGGAGGCACTGAAGCAGTTGACAGTCCTCCAGTAAGAGGTTCACACTCTTCGTATAGAGCTTGATGCCTCACATCATGAGACAAACAGCTGTCGCACAGACCTGGAAGTTTCCAGAAAGGAACTACACAGTCTCACTTAGGAGCTGGACATTGCTAAAGAAACTATTGGTAATCTTGGTACAGTTCTCAAAGTCTCTCAGAAGGAGCTTCAGACCCTCAACCTAGAGAAGGAAGTCTCACGCCAGGAGAGTGTCATTCTCAAAGCAGATGTGCGTAAATGGAAGGAGGACTGCAAAGAAGCCCTGAAGAATACAGAGACTGAAAAAGGAGAAAATTCAAGATTAAAAAGAGAAAATGTAAAACTGAAAGAAGAAAATTTTCAGTTGACAGAAGAAGTCAAGGAAAAGTTTGACGCAGAGCACCGACTGCAGAACCAACTGCAAGGTCTGCGTACACACCTCCAGTATGCTGAGGAGAAGCAGCAAACATTACAGGAAGAAAAACTGCAGGCTGGTAAAGAGGTACAAGCACTGCAGGAACGTCTGAATACCCAGTACGTCCCCACAGAGCAGTATGAGGAGCTAAAGGCCACGCTAATTGTCTTCAGAGCATCGTTGGAAGCGGAGCTTCGATACCAGGTGACTCTGTATGAGAGGGAGCGTGAGAAGGCTCAGAAACTGGAGCAAGAGCTGGAGAGACAGAGAGACTGTTCCATTCCCTTGAGTCTGTACACCAAGGAGAAAACAGACGCAGCGGCAACCTTGACGACAAAAATTACAGAGCTCCAGAATATGAAGGAGACTCTGATACAGATTCCTCCAATACGGAAAAAGGTATTGGCTCTGCCCAAGCACCAGTATCCCTCAGTAACAAATGCCCGTAAGGACAAGGGTACAGTGAGAGTTGGGGACTTCATGCAACTTCAAAACATAATTACGAAGTTTGAGCCACCAAAGAAAGCACTAGCCAAACCTACAGCTGCCCAACAGGCAACAAACAGAGGTAGGAGTGCAGAATCAAAGCCAGAAGAATCCTTAGCTGAAGAAGCTGAACAGGCGACTCCGTGGTGTGGAGAAGCTGCAGAAAGACCACTTCAAGAGCAGAAAACTCTAAGGGCTAGTCCTAACTGCTCTACAACTGTTGCCATACACTTTGTCTACAAAAAGAGGAGTGCCCGACGCAACAGAAATCTCAAGACCGCGCACGCGATAAAAAGACTTTACGTGGAAAAAGTCCTCCTCGAGCGACTGAGTGCTGATCTCAAGCATCTTCGGGAGGAGACAAAAATAAACTGGAGAAAGGGCTCCAATCCCAGTGGGACAGAGGGTTCTCTTCCTCCATCCACTCTCATTCAAGTCACTGAGATATCTAGAATGAGAGTGGAAGGATGGGCTGTGGCCGTGGTAAGCCCGAGCTTCCCACAAACAGGGGAGGTATGTAACAGTGGACTTATCCGTGTTCAGTAATGTTCCTTTAATCTAGCAGTGTGGTTGTTAATTACTAAACACCACCTGCCTGATTAGATTGTTTACAAAAAGCCTGCATTTGAGACAGGAAGTGACTCTCTCCTTAGCTCTGACTGAGAGCTGACCTTTGGAGCTGACCGGTCTTGAGCTCTGCACAGCAGAGCTGATTTCAAGACACAGGGAAAACTACTACACCTGAAGCTGAACCAGGAAGTGAGAAGATTTTCCCTCCAAGAAACAGATAAGACTTTTATTCTTAAGCGACTGCTTATATCTGCTTATTTTCATGCTATATGTTTTGGGGCTGCGAGACATGCTTAACTAATGGAGATGTGAACTAATTGCATAGGATTTCACTAGAAATACTCCCAAGTGAATGGAAGCTTTGTTCCCACCCCCTGTGTTTGGATAATTTCCTGATGAAAAGGAACAGGCACAATAAAGCCTATTATAATTTCACATTATAAAGCCTCCTAATTGTGTACCTCTGTGAACGTCCGTCTACAGGGAGCAATTCATTCCTGAAATTATGAGGCAGGAGAAAGACATTGTGATAGTTATATGGGTTAGTGGGGTCAAGAGAGTTGTTCCTGAGAATGAGTTTCAATATGCATGTTTAATGGGAGAAGTAAAAAGATACCAACGGAGAGGAAAGAGTAAAAAATGTGAGTGCAGGCAACAGAGTAGAACGAAAGATTTGAGGAGATCGGAATGAATGCGGTCAAGCTGGCAGGTAGAAGAGAGTGGAGATAAGAGCAACTGAGATTCTTCCTCTGTTGCAGGGCAGAAATCCTCTAGAGCAGTGGTTCCCAACCCCAGTCCTCAAGGACCAGTAACATTGCAGGTTTTAAGGATACCCTGGCTTGAGCACAGGTGGTTCAGTCACAATGATTGGGCCACCTGTGCTAATGAGAGGATTGCCTTAAAACCTGAACTGTTAGTGGTCCTTGAGGACTGGAGTTGGGAACCACTGCTCTAGAGTAGATGAAGGGTGATACATTAAAGTAGGTGAAGAAGAAGGCACAGAAGGGAACTCCTATCTGATTGTCCACATGGTCTTGAAGCAGTTAGCAAAAGTTTGAGGAGAGATGAATAGTTAGATACAGTTAATAGAAAGTTTGAGGAGTCCGTTAAAAACAGAGAAAATTTGCCATAACTTATACAGTATATGTGAGTGTTAATAAGTGTAGAGAAATTACTTTGTTTGACTAGAAATAGTGCTGTGTTTTAACAGGACAGAAGGAATTTGAAACCCACGACAGTGTGAAACTTCTGCCATAGAAGCTGTGGAGTGAGTGCGGGAGCATAGAAAGTGTATTGAGCCAGGGTTGAGTTTTAGAGAGGTGAAAGTGCCGTAGTAGGGCAGTATGCTTGTCCAGGCAGTTGGAAACGATGACTTTCTAGGCGATGAGAAGAATAGAACCTCACTAATATGCGCATAAATATGAACAATTGTTTCACTGGCAAATAATGAATGGGAGCTTAAATCCAGGAAGATGAAGGAGACGCAGTGAAGACGGGGGGCTATATACGGGATTACAGAGGTAAAATACATTTCCTCTGTTACACTCATATTCCCTATAGCGTTCATCCATTGGAACTCCGTCACTATCTATCCTGCTCGTTGTTACCTCTCCCATCTGTCCTATATGGACCCAGCGCCTAGAATTCCCCTCACTTTCAGCTACTGTTGTCCTACTGTACAATATATTGACATTACCATATTTTTTTTCTCTAAACTCCATTTTTGAGCTTTTAGCAGCCCTCCTCCTTTTTTAAATCGAGGAAGAGCCTTAAAATAAAAAAAAAGAGCACTGTGCCACATGAAACATTGAGACTGTATCATTACTTTAAAAATAAAAAAAAGATGTACGTTCTGCGGTTTTAAAGTTTAGCTGGCTAGAGTAGAGACACCTTGCCCCCTCACCCTGGGGTTATGAAAGCAGCGGATACAGAGGTGGCAAAGGAGATTTTTTTCTGAGGATCCGCAGAGAGGACGTGAGAAGTGAGGATTTAAGTAACACAGCTCTACATCATTCTACACCAGTATCTCTTAAACATCCCTTATTTTGTGGAGCCCCCACTTTCTAATCCTGTATTACAACAGTGTGAGATGAGTCTAAAATAACTAATGTATCTCTGTGTCCTATACTTTCCATTATATTTTTTTTTTTATGTATTATATATTTGAGAATTTACTAGAAATTATATTTATCCAGATTTTTTTTAGGTTTCTAAGTTTATCCATTTTGTTTTAAAATGTTTCTGTTGTGAGACGAATGTTAGGGTCAGGATAGAGCAAAAAAGGGCAAGCGCAAAGCAATCACCAGTGGTGAAAAATAGACAACTTAAAAAATGTGAACAAGTGGCAAATTTGGGCACTTGTGTGCTAGTGAATAAGGTCCCCAATAGGACAAAACAAGTGAAGATATAATGGCTAAAGTCTAAGAAATTTAATAATACTCTCAATCTTGGAAAAGGTGACGCTTTTTCCCAAAATCCACAAGACGGAACAGCAACAAATCAAAAGCGCAAACTTATCTCAAGTTTCATATAAAAAAGCACAAAAAATTAACAGTGCCACAAAGAAAATGTAAGTGATAAAATGATTAATAAACTATAGATTTCCCACTCACGTGGTTTGAGGAAAAAAAGCAGGCATTTTTCAAACACGTCGACTCTAATTGGGTCAGTGAGGTATGCTGTGATAAAGTATTGGCTTCCGTTGAATATATATATGAATGAAAGAGAAATAGAGAACATAAAGCAAATATACAGTAACTTTATACAGTACAGTTACAAAGGACTGGTACAATAGTGGAAATACACTCATACTCTCAAGTAGAAAAAGCATTTTCACAACTCTGGGTCGAAGATAATGCGACCGTAGGCTCCCCTCCTCCACACACCAGCTCTCTGATTCTCCCATCTGCCCGTCCCGGATTGATGATGTCATGGAGGGAGGTAGGACGAGTTGCATTCCCGTACCAGTGCAAAGAAATAGAAGTGGAAACTTCATGGTAGTTCAGTCAACCATTCAATCCACTATACGCATTTCACTCAAAGTCTGAGCTTCCTCAGGGGTTGTGGTATATATAGTGTCCATGTCGTAACGGCGCAATACACAATTAATAAAGCAATTTGAAAAAATGGGCAACTACAGTAATTAAGCAATAAACATTCCAAAAATCATCCAACAGGATTACATATGGACATATTGTTCTAGAAAAGACAAACACGTGTTAATTACAAATGCATTACAAGGGTATTAGCTTGGATCTTATTCCTAGAATAAATAAGTTTAAAAAAGCATAGAATTAAATTTATTTTAAAATAAAGTACGTATTAATAAGTGTGTTCCACTTTAATCCACAGACATTGATAATCATTTCTTGAAAGGAGTCATTATACTATATCTACAGTATATCAGCCCACAGGGTCAGCAATACATGCAGTACATGAATAATTTTGTAGACTTGAGTAACAGTATTTCCCCCCTCCCAATCGCAGATAGGGGTTATTACGGGGTGTGTGGTGCTTATACCTGCTGGCAACAGGAGGGCCGAGTCATCTGCAATGACTTGGGGACACAGAAACAGGCTTTTGGGGTTCATACCTCACATAATACTTAGCAGTGCAGCGCCTCCATCTGCCGTAGGCTCCAGGGAAATGGAGATGATCTCCCACGGTAGAACTGATTACCTCTCCCCCAGTTAGATCACACACCAGGTGGGAGGTATATTGCAAAACAGGAATGGTTTATTACTACAGTCTGCAGAAACACAACAGGTACTCAGCAGTCTTCTGCCGAATACAATTTCTCAGATCAGCTATCACTGAAGATGGTACCTGAACCGTCACTACAGGCCAAGGGCACCCGCAGCTGTCCTAGCTCTTCCCCACCAACCTAGCGGAGGCAGAGGTATGGTCCACACTCACTCCTTCCCGTAGGGAAGAGCACATGGGAAGGCCCAAATCTCAGGCTCCCAGTCGTGTGACCTGCCTTTCTCAGAGCGAAGGAACAACAACTAACTTTAGGGCAGTCCTGCCCATAAGTACAGCCAGAAGGCGGGCACCCTGTTGTCCCAGCTAAAACAGGATGTGCCACCCTCTGCTGTTACTCAAGTGAGGTACCAAAAGTGAAGGGGAAAAACCCATTCCACCTACTGGCAACCTGATAGTACCAGGGGTTACTGCCAGCCCATGGGGTAGAATAGTAGCCAGGGGATACTCCGCAACACTCTCCCTCTGGTGGATTCCCAACGACCCCACTTGGGTCCTAAATTTTCAGGTACCATCGTCTGATGAAATGTGAACAAAACAATATAAAATTTCACATTATCACATCAGTATGCATGATATACATTTCAATGAATACAGTTCTCTGTGAAAAACAGCACGTCAGGTATTTGCATAAACACATATAAAATGGCTGTAATATTAACATAGGTTCCTCAAACATGGAGAACCTTCTCATCAGTAATAGTGCTCAGGATCAGGCTTTCGCACTAACGCTCCTGACTCGTCAGTAACTGTGATGGAGAACACCCTCTTAGGATTTAGTTCTGAGATGTACTCCACCCTATCCATATACACTGATCTCCCTACCTTTCAAACTTGCACTAGATACGCTATCCTCATGTATATTGTTAAAGGTACTTCGGTTGTGCTCTAGTACGCTAGCTTTTACAGCTTCCACTAACCATTTCTCCCGGTTGGCGTCACTTTCCCGCATTAACGGCTCAGGGACATATGGATACTCAAACCCATGAGAGTGCCGGCGACCTTCAGCTTTACCTGGCAATACCCAGTACAATGGTTCTTGAACCGGAGGTACATAATTTGCAGCAACATTACCCATAGGCTCTATATGAGCAGCTATAATGTCTGCTTCTATTCTCCTCATCTCTCGTGCAGTTTCGTCAGGACTAAACACTCCTTCCGCCCAACAATCATGAACTATGGTCTCGGTTTCGAGTAAGAATCTCGTGCGGTTCATAAAGGGTACATATCCCTGAAACCCATAATGCCACCATGGTAGTGAACTAGCGGACTTTGCTACAGCAAACCCTGTCTGTGAGGTAGCGTCGGTGGAGGTGGAAATACCGGATGTGACAGACATAGCATAATGACTAAATACACTATTTATACTGCATAAATCTACATCATCAACAATATTACTATCATCGGCAATATTATTATCAGTCAGCATCGTATTCCCTAAATATAAAAACAAGTGATACTAAAACAAGCGCTAGGCCTAATTAATATACAGTGCAGTGCACAAAAAAGCTGCCCGGTGTTCTATTGTGGAAACTATCTCAAATAGTACCCAAAAACAACATAAAAATACAAATATAGAAATAAACCTGGCGCATACAAGTGATAATCAAATATGTGAAAATGTGAAATGAACAATATAAATATATATAAAGTCCATAAAGGATATGGTGGTGACTGGAGTGGAAAGAGTCTTTTCTTCTGAATGATGATAAATTAGAATAGAAAATAGACTTAGGGCCTCATGCAGTAAGCGCCGATAAGGCTTTTATCACCATTTTCCCGCCAAAATTGCATTTGCTATTCAGTAAGCGCCGATAAGTGGCCAAAATCGGCATT
The DNA here is from genome assembly GCF_040206685.1 of Ascaphus truei. Lineage (NCBI taxonomy): Eukaryota > Metazoa > Chordata > Amphibia > Anura > Ascaphidae > Ascaphus > Ascaphus truei. The sequence continues at coordinate 302,946,369 of NC_134485.1, read as the reverse complement.
TTGTCTTCCCGATAAAAATTTATCGGCAGGCGGCTGGCGATAACCCACTTATCGGCACTTTTCGCCACTTTTTGAAATCGGCTGTATTCTAGTAGCCCCGATCAGCTTATCGGTGCTGATCGGCACTCTAAAATTGAGATTTCTACGGCAATTTGTCCCGCCAACTAAAGTTGGCAAGTTGGAGGGGAGAAGGATCGGCAAGGTTGCCGGGACGGCACTTAGAAAAAATAGCTCATCTCTACATCAATGGAGTCACTGGAGGGGGGACTTAGAACTTTATAGGAGTGTTTTCGTTCTATTGCTCCTAATAAAAATGTGCTTGGCATTACAGTGTCGATGTGATTCACTTAATCGTGTCACCGCTTACGTTTATTATTGGCAGAACATTGTACATGTCTATGTTATGATGTTTTGCGTGTCACATTAGTCTTAATGTTATGATGTGTCAAGGGAAACTCCTATAGTAAACTCTTAAAGGAAGAGGTCACATCATATGAAACATGTTACTTAAGTGTGCTTCAATTTATTATATGATGTAACAGATTTCACATATCTAACAGATCCAGCGTATAGTAATGTTAGTATACATTATAGAATGCTTTGAATGTGTAACGCATGATCAAATGTAAATGTAGCTTTTTTTTTTAATGTTTACATGTAGTTTGTGACCTCCCTCTTTTTATGACGTCCGCAATTGGACACTCAATAACATTGCATGTTTACATTGTACACGATGCATTATAATCAGTTCATGCTAAGTTATACACAGATCTATAATAGTTACTCATTTTTAGACGATTGAAACATAATCAATAGCAAGTTGTCACGCCTGTATTTCCCGCAGACCTAGCTAGACCCCAGTACTGAGGTGGAAACGGTATGATACCACACACCCACAGCAGTGGGAGCAAGCCCAGAGTGTGGTATAGCGTTGCTGGGCCTGTAGAAAGAGTTGTTAGCATATACTTGCAACGCTTGGGAGTGTCCGTGAGAATAGTCGTGTCCGTTTGCCAATGTTCAGGGGATCCAGAGAGTAGAGTCGTCACAGAGCAAGCCAGGTCCTAGAAAGCCAGAGGTCAGCGAAGTCGTATGCGTAGCAGGGTTCAAAGGGGTACCAGAGAGCAGAGTAGTCCAGGGTAGCAGAGGTCAAAGCCAAGGAAATCCAAAGTAACACAGGAGCAGGTAATCACAGGAGCACAGAGGGAGCACAGCATAGGACAGGTAACACACAGGGAAACAGGAACTATGCAGAGCGAGGAAGAGGTGGACAGACAGGGATTATAAAGGGAGGTGCACCAATGGTAGAGAGGGGAGGAGTAGGGAGAGAAGTGGGAGAAGTAAGAGATAGGTCAGGGAGAGAAGGAGACAGAAGGGGTAGTCATGGGAAGGGCCTGAACAGCTTGGGAAGCGGAGACAGGGAAATCCTGATAAGGAGAGTTTGTGCGCGCGGCCCCTGTAAGCTGGGGATGCGCGCGCACAGACTGTAACACAGGTGTGGCCCGCACGGAGCAGGGAAAGGCAGCAACACGGGGACAGAGCCAAGCAGAGGGAAACGCGGGCGAGGCCTGTGCCCGTGCGATGGCCAGCAAGGGCAGAGAGGAGCATGCACGCGCGTCCCCCATGGGCTGTGGGGGCGCGCGCACCGGACACGTCACCAAGCGCGAAACGCCGCGCTGCGGGCACCACAGGCGGAGGCGGCAACGGGACGGAAGGCACCACAGGGGAAGGTAAAGGAGCTACCGCGGGGGAGAGGGAGCGGGGATGATTACGACAGGGACTGTGGGAACGCATGGATACGTGAGACCTGCGGGTAACGCGCTGCGGCAAGGGGAGAGAGGTAGATGGTGAGGGAGAGGAGTGAGAAGGGGCAGAAAGGCTAACGGGAGATGGGAGAGAGGGAGAGGAAGGAATCTCCTGAGTCGTCACACAAGTATCCTGATGGCATTAAATTATGCATATGAACATTATAATTAGTTCATGTCAACATGTGACAATAACATGCTAAATTAGACATATTGCAATGTATTTTTCAACGTCAATGTCATGGTTGTATTCTAATGAGATGACTGAGTGTTGCGTTCATAAGTGGTACATGCATTACACATTCCATAAATACTTGCGAATAAATTGTTGTACAAAGCTTAACGTAACATCATAGTCAAATACCATGATTGCCTGGTGAACACACACAAATAATCCGTATAATTCGTACTGTATACCCGTTTGGAGTTCACAACTTGGATACGTTTATTTAACACCTTGCACTTCATCACGTGACATCATCACATAGGTATTTAAAGGAGGGCAATTACCTGCGCATTGACAGCTACAGACCTGAAGATGATACGATTGTTCATGAGACAGAGGAAGATTCTATTGGAGGAGAGGCTAGCTGAGGGACAGGATGTCACAGGGCAAGGAAGGGACAGGGACGCGGAGAGGAGATGACAAGAGAGAGGAGAGAAGTTGTGCCTCGTCCACGTTTGTACAGGGAGAGAACCATGTTAGATGGGATGAGTGAGGAGGAGATTGTAAGTCGCTATCGTTTGAGTTCAGCAGCAATCTTATCTTTATGAAGAGATACGGGTAGATTTAGATTTTGTGACAGCCAGAGGTCGTGCAGTCCCTGGGCTTGTTAAAATGCTGTGCTCATTACATTATCTTGCTTCCGCGTCATTCCAGACAACTGTGGGCATAGTGGGCGGGGTCTCGCAATCTACATTCTCGCGGGCCTTTACCCAGTTTCTATGTGCACTGAATAGACGCGCTAGGAATTATATTCATTTTCCTACAGAGCACACAGAGTGGCTGGAAGTGAGGAATGGCTTTTATACCATAGCCGGGATACCATGTGGGATGGGTGCAATAGATTGCACCCATGTTGCCTTAATCCCGCCTAGTCAGAGTGAGCATGCTTACCACAATCGTAAGCACTACCATTCCCTGAATGTACAGGTGGTATGCGATGCCACGATGAAGATTATGCATGTGGTAGCCAAATTCCCTGGTTCCAGCCACGATTCCTCGATCCTGAGAAACTCATCAGTGTTCCATGCTTTTGAACAAGGCTATTTTGGACCTGGTTGGCTGGTGGGTGAGTACATATTATGATGTGTTCACAAACAACTCTTGTTTTTCGATGAAATGTTGTATGTAATAATGTTTACACCAATTGTTTCATATTTGTGCACGATGGATTATAGGTGACTCAGGATACGGAATTAGGCCGTGGCTGTTGACCCCAGTGCCAAACCCTCAATCTGAAGCAGAGGAGAGGTATAATGTTGCACATATATCTACAAGATCTGTCATCGAGAGGACATTTGGCCTGCTTAAAACAAGATTCCGGTGTTTAGATCGAACTGGTGGGGCACTTCAATATAAGCCTGCTAAAGTGTCAGATATTGTAATTGCTTGTTGCATTTTGCACAATCTGGCACTCCGCCATAATTTAGAATCCGACATAGGTCAGGGCTTGGAGGAGGAGTATCCCGTACATTTAGCAGCTGACACTGAGCAAACAGCTTGTGGTGTGGAGACACGTCGTAATGTGATTAACACATATTTTTCATGTAAGCAACTACCTATATGTTCATAGTACTACATAGCTGTATTAATTCATTGTAATGATAAATACATGTGTCCAAATACCATTCACTTATGAAACAGATGAATATGGTTCTCCCACCTTTCTGTTCTCTGCTGTGTGGACAAATGCATGTGGCTCTGGTATGTCATTCATCAACAGGTTGTATTCTACTTCTTACCACTAAAACGTTTTTTGTGTACGTGAGGGAATAATGTGTACAAAATCTATCTTTTCTGTACATGCTATTTTTGGTTATGCATAAACAATAAACCTACTACAGTATGTTGATAGCCAATAGCTAGTGAAATATGGTTACATACAAATGTTCATTTGGAGTGTGACATGTATATCACAATGATGTGATTTTTATTGATTGATGTTTTCTTTTTCAAGGTATATCACTCCAAGGACTGCTCATGGTGTGTATTTGAATTCACATCTGTAATAAGATGTGAAAACCTCGATACAGGTATAGTTAGAGGATGTTTAAAGAGAACGCAATGAACAAGTTGTCACGATAGGTTATGACAGGTTGTAAGTTACATCAAATAACTGGGTTTGAACTGAACGAGGCTTAGATAAAATAAAGTATATTTATTCCTTTGGATAGGTGAACACACAATATAGTACAGTAACAGGCAAGAAGTACACTTACTTTGGGGATGGGGGATGAGAAGTATGTTGCATAGCAATTCTCCAGCAATCAGGTACAATCAATATGGTATCAGAAGACAATGGGTATAGGGATTACCACAGTTTATATATCTTTTGTAACCCTATCCCTAACATTAACTACAGGTGATTGGATCACAATTACCTGTGGCCAATCTTTAACGTGGGAATACATTTTGATACATGCCCCCCTGCTAGTTGGCACAGGCGCATTAGAATTCTGGGGTCTCATTTCTGTAGCCTCACATTTGCATCAGGTATGCCAGCCAGTCTGCCAGATGGGTTTTCTGGCAGGATATTCTTTGTTGTGAGGTGTTAAAGGTGACACTTACAGACTGCTCTGGTTTGAGTCATCTCTGCCCTCATGTAAACAGTGGAGGTGATAAACTCCTTTGAACAGCACTTAAACTCTAGACATTAGGACTCTTCCCTGGCCATCTGCTGTTCTTTGTCCCAAAGGAATTTCCTCTGAGTCTTGTCCTTGCCTCGGGAACCAGAGTTACACAAATACACCTACAACCGTTTCCTATTTTAATACAATAAACTCCGCTGTAAATTAAATCACGGTTTTTCACTAAATCCCCATTGAAAACAACGGGCTTCGCCGCCATAGACTTTCAATGGCAAACCGCCGCCGTTGGCGGCTATGGGAATCCGCCGCCATAGACTTTCAACGGGGCAACGCCGCCGTTGAAGTCAATGGGGTTTTTCCGCCATAGCCGGTCAATGGAGATTGGCCGCCATTGGAGTCTATGGGAAAAGTCCCGAACTTTCAAGGGGGTCCATACTCCGTCGGGTTGGTCCAAGAGGGTCAAGGATGGTTCTGCAGCGATGCCGGAGCAGTGACTACAGGTACCCCAAACCCTGGCCCTCTGGACCCTCCGGAACTGGAGATATGGATTCATAGATTTCAGCTTTTCACACTTAGACGTTTTCTTGAGCTGTTTCTGCCACCGCCATCGGAACCTATGGCGCGACCCGCTCTATCGGTACGACCCTTCTCGGGGGTCCAGGATTCGGGGACCCGGTGGTGGTCGAGTGGGGGGATGTCTAGGAACTAGGGGCAAAAAGAATTTTATTCCTGGATCCCCTAAAACTGTAGATTCCCACGCCACTTATCGTTGAACTTGAATAACAGTGATCAACGCTCTCTTTTAGAAAAAGGTATCCGCTTTGCGGTTTGGACGGCAGCCAACTCGTTCCTGGAAAGCGCCGTCGAGGAATCTCCATTGAAGTCAATGAGCCCATTGACTTACAATGGGAAACCGCCGCTCCTCCTCTCGGTCGCCATCTGCTGGTCTTCACGGGAAACAGGTCCAAAACAGCAAGATCCGAAATTGAAATGCATGGAGCTCTAATGGCGGCCTATGGGACCCTGCAAAATGGTGCCTGAAAAGGCGGGAAAATTACACAAAGGGCTATAATCATTAAAGAACTATTAACCCTTGTACTCCCGGATGGATCCCAGTGTATGTGTGATGCAGACACCGATATAACCAGACATTACAATAAAACATGGGAACAGGGGAATATACATTTACATGTCATAACAAGGGTTAAATCAAATTTCTGGGCCTCAGCCCAGTTAACCCCTTGTCTCCCTGGTGAGGTCAGGGGATGGCCAAATGGGGTGCAACCCCTTTAATACCGGGCCACCCCCTCTCTCCCTCTACACCTCCCCTTCTTAATGGGTGACCTGTGGCCCACTGGTCCTAATGGGGAGTGGGGCACTGCTGGCACCATTAATGAATTCAGTCTCAGAGGGATAGTCCTGGCGTGAAAGCCCATCAGCATTGCTGTTTTCACTGCTCTTTTTGTGCTGAATGGTGAACTCAAATTCTTGTAAAGCTAAGCTCCATCTCAGCAACTTGGCATTTTCCCCTGATACCCTCTGCAGCCAACTCAGGGGGTTGTGGTCTGTGATGACCATGAAAGCCCTTCCATATACATAGGGCTGGAGCTTTTTGAGTGCCCACACAATGGCTAAGCACTCCTTCTCAATGGTGGCATATGCCACCTCCCTGGGGAGCAGTTTGCGACAGAGAAACACCACAGGGTGCTCTCTGCCGTCGTCCCCCACCTGGCTCAGTATAGCTCCAACACCAAAGTCTGAGGCATCAGTCTGAATAAGAAAATGTTTGGTATAGTCTGGGGCAGCCAGTATGGGGGCTCCAGCAAGCGCAATTTTCAGGGCCTGGAAAGCAGTTTCACAGGCAGGAGTCCAGGTAATAAGCACAGGCAGTTGCTTCTTAGTCAGATCAGTCAGGGGTTTGGCCACGGCACTGTACTGTGGGACAAATTTCCTATAGTACCCTGCGGTGCCCAAAAATGCCATGACCTGTTTCTTGGTTTTTGGAACAGGCCACTGAACTATGGCTTCTACCTTGGCTGGCTCTGGTTTGAGATGCCCTCCACCCACCCTGTGCCCTAAGTACAGGACTTCTGCCATCCCTACCATACACTTAGTGGGTTTCAAGGTAAGCACAGCCTCCCGGATCCTATCCAGCACCGCAGCTACATGTCCTATGTGGGATTCCCAGGAACTACTAAAGACAGCAATGTCATCTAAGTAAGCCCTGGCATAGCTCTGCATCCCTTCCAGTAACCTATTGACCAGGCGTTGAAAGGTAGCCGGGGCATTCTTCATCCCAAATGGCATCACCAAAACTCATAGAGGCCACTTGGAGTGATGAATGCTGACTTCTCCCTAGCCTCCAGGGTCAGCGGGATTTGCCAATAGCCTTTGCTCAAATCCATAGTGGTCAGATACCTTGCCCCCGCGAGTTCATCCAGTAACTCATCCATGTGGGGCATGGGGTAAGCATCTGACACCGTCCCAGCGTTGAGCAACCGGTAGTCCACACAAAACCGGGTGTTCTTGTCCTTTTTGGGAACTAGGACTACCGGACTTGCCCAAGGGCTCTGGGACAGAGTAATTACCCCTAGGGTCAGCATCTCCTCTATCTCTCTCTCCATACTTGTCTTGACCTCTGCTGACACTCTATAAGCGTGCTTATGCAGAGGCTGCAGGTCCCCTGTGTGCACTGGGTGTTTTGTGAGATGTGTGGTTCCTGGCATGTCAGTGAAGAGGGCGCTAAACTGAGCTAGCATGTCCCTGGCTTCTCCCTTCTGCCTAGCACTCAACTGTGCCCCTATCTCCACCTGCTCCACAGTGTTTCCCTGCCTAGCCTCCCCTAGGAGATCAGGCAGAGCATTGCTCGCCGGATCCTCCAGCAGTGGGCTACAAATGGCCATTACTGCTCCCATACTCGGTGCTCTGTATTCCTTCAACATGTTAATGTGATATGTCTTGTGCCTCTCAGGCGCTACCTGTACAACATAGTTGCACTCATTCATCTTTCGGATAACCGGGTACGGTTCCCAACCAGGCAGCCATCAGCTTGTTCTCCTGAGTGGGTTTGAGAACAAGCACCTGCTGTCCTGGGATGAATTCTCTGCTACGGGCATGCTGGTCATACCATTGCTTTGTCTGAGCAGCCCTGAGGTGGTCCTGGGCCACCCCCATGAGCATCTCTAACCGGTCTCGGAGATTTACTACATACTGGATCACTGAAGCATCAGTAGCAGTAGTCTCCCCTTCCCATCCCTCATGGAATAGGTCCAGAGGTCAACGTACCCTGCGGCCATATAGTAGCTCGAAGGGGGAGAAGCCTGTAGATTCTTGCGGTACCTCTCGGTATGCAAACAGCAAGTGCTGCAGGTGAATCTCCCAGTCTTTCCCCTCCGCCTCTATAAAGGTCCGAAGCATATGCTTCAGGGTACCGTTAAACCTCTCACATAATCCGTTTGTCTGGGGATGGTAAGGGGTAGTGCGCCGGTGCTGTACACCGCATGCATCCCAGAGACAATGTAACAGTTCACTCATGAACTGCGACCCCTGATCAGTTAGGATCTCACTAGGGAAACCAAACCCTAGAAAAAATGTTCAGCAAAGCTGCTGCCACTGTCTTGGCACTTATGGTGCCAAGCGCTACCGCCTCAGGGTACCGGGTGGCAAAATCCACCACCGTGAGGATGTAGCGCTACCCTGACCTGCTAGGAATCATAAGGGGTCCTATAAGGTCCATCGCTACCTTCTGGAAGGGTTCCTCTATTATCGGTAGGGGTCTCAGGGGTGCCTTCACACAGTCGCCCGCCTTACCTACTCGCTGGCAGGCATCACAAGAGCGGCAGAAATTGCTCGCATCCCGTGATGCCCAGGCTAGTAGTAACGCTGTAATAACCGGGCTCGCGTCCTGGTGACCCCCTGATGTCCCGCTAACGGAATAGAGTGAGCAACCCGTAACAATTGCTGTCGGTACCCCTGGGTCACTACTAGCTGTCGCTTACCGGTCACCCACTCCTCTATCCCCGGGTTCCCTTCCTCTCTGTACAGGAGTCCCTTATGCCATAGGCAGCGCTCAGTGCCCTCCCCTGCCTGAGATTCGGACGCCCGAAGTCTCACGCCGGCCAAGGTAGGGTCTGCCTTCACTGCCTCCCTAAACTGGGCTCCTAAGTCTGGCCACCCCCCAGTCATATCATTGTCCGGAGAATGGGGAAGGGTGAGGGGGAACAGTAAGTCAGCCTGTGGTTGCAACTGATCCTGGCTTACCTCCCCGGGCTCCTCTGTGCCCTCCGCTAACGTTGGTCCCAAAGGCTGGGGGACTGGAGTGGCCGCCGCCGGCATTGCCGCTGTCTGGCTCCGGGTAACCGCCGCCACTGCAGCGGGCTTGGGCACCCGGTCGTAGGTGCAGGTCATCTGTCCCAGATCGTTGCCCAAAAGAACATCGGCATCCAAACCGGGTAAAACCCCGACCTCCCGAACACCCTTGCCCTCCCCCCAATCCAAAAAGATTCTGGCCACTTGCAGGAAACGTGGCTCTCCGTCGGCCACAGTGATCTGCATCCCAGGGCCTGGGAGCAATTCCCCTGGCCGGACCATATCAGGTCGGACCAGGGTCACTGCAGCTCCTGAATCCAGCAAACCGACTGTTTGCTGGTCACCGACTGTGACCGGGGTGAGATGTCTGCTCCGGCCGTCCGTCTGCTGCAGGTCCGCGCTGAGATGTCCTCCGCTCCTGGCTGTGGGCACCGATTAAATCGGGATAGGGGTGACATGGGACGTCTCGCTGGGAGTTGTTTCCATGACCAGTCCTGGTTCTTTGGTGGAAGCCACCCGCACGCGGGCTACCGGCTTCGCAGCTGGGGTGCGTTGCCCCCGATGGGGTCCACTGGAACGCAGGGGTTCCGGGCAATCTGGTCTGAGGTGACCAGTGCTGTTACAGTTGTAGCACCGGCGCTCGTGCCGGAGCTCCCCCGCCTTCTGTTAACTGCTGCCCGCAGGCGGCCTCTGTGTCCATTGGGGAGTATTAGCAGATTTCTTGGCCGGCGCTGCTGCCGCCGCTTTGGCTGGTGCTTTGGTGGGCATCAGGGACCGGCTGGCCACATAATCATCTGCCAGCCTCGCCGCCTCCGTGTAAGTCTTGAGCTTTTTGTCATACACCCAAGCCCTCACTGCCGGCTGGCACTGCTGCATGAGCTGCTCCTGAAAGATGAGGTCCAGCAGGCGTTGGTAAGTCCTGGCCTCATAGCCCTCCACCCAGCGGATCCCGTATAAAGCCATGCGGGTCACATAGGTGACGTAGGACTCCTGAGGCTGCCTCTCCTCCAGCCGGAATTTACCCCGGTAAGCTTCAGGGGTAAAACCATGCTGAAATAGCAATAGTTCTTTCAGGTGGTCATAATCATCAGCATACTCCTCTGGAAGTGCCATCATCGTCTGCTTAGCCAAGCCGGAGAGTAACGGATCCAAGCGTGCAACACTATGCTGGGGAAGTACCTTGTACCGCCGGCACTGCGTTTCAAAGTTCTTTAAAAAACTGTCGATCTGATCAGTGCCTTCCACGTACTTGGTGAGACTGTGCTTGTCCAGTTTGAGTTTATCGTTGCGGGGTTGGACCGGGGGGCAATAAGCGGGTCTGTTCACTGCCATAGAGATAAACTGCAGCCGCTCCTCCACTGTCCCTCGGTCTCCCCACGTTGTAATCAGTGCCAACATTTCAGGGGTAAACGGACTGGTAGCCGCAGCCACCAGTGCCCCTCCTGTTGCACTGGTCCCGGGAGGTGCACTTGTCCCCTCCCCGGGATTCTGCCGCCCCGGCACTGGGTTCATTCCCTGATCTCCGGGCGGCTGTACAAGGGCAAGCTGAGCCGTATCCTGAGGCTCTGCAAGCCGGGCTTCATGGTCCATGATTGCTGCTATCATGTCTGCGACTGCCTGGTTCTCATATTCCAGTCCATATTCACGGCACTTGTCCTTCAGCTGAGTTCAAGTCCGCAGGAGGTATGAGCCTTCCTCTTCACTCATGGTTCTGGGTCGCAGCAGTGAGGTGGTGTGACAACTTGTGTTACTTGTTGCACTACCGTGTGTTCAATATCTTTAGACCCAGGAACTCGCAATTACCATCGAGTTCCCACTGTATTACAGTATCCCTCGGTACACTGTAATACAGGTCCAGTTCAATCCCGCCGCTGCCACCAGTTAATTACAAGCCTGTCACGATAGGTTATGACAGGTTGTAAGTTACATCAAATAACTGGGTTTGAACTGAACGAGGCTTAGATATAATAAAGTATATTTATTCCTTTGGATAGGTGAACACACAATATAGTACAGTAACAGGCAAGAAGTACACTTACTTTGGGGATGGGGGATGAGAAGTATGTTGCAATTCTCCAGCAATCAGGTACAATCAAGATGGTATCAGAAGACAATGGGTATATGGATTACCACAGTTTATATATCTTTTGTAACCCTATCCCTAACATTAAGTACAGGTGATTGGATCACAATTACCTGCGGCCAATCTTTAACGTGGGAATACATTTTGATACATGCCCCCCTGCTAGTTGGCCTTGTCACTTGAAAAAGACCTGTTGGTCGAAACGTCGTGTGGCACAATAAATTCATTATTTTGAAATCCGTGTAGCGCTGGATCTCTCTCCTTTTTCCCCTGCTAGTTGGCACAGGCGCATTAGAACTCTGGAGTCTCATTTCTGTAGCCCCACATTTGCATCAGAAATGCCAGCCAGTCTGCCAGATTGGTTTTCTGGCAGGATATTCTTTGTTGTGAGGTGTTAAAGGTGACACTTACAAACTGCTCTGGTTTGAGTCATCTCTGCCCTCATGTAAACAGTGGAGGTGATAAACTCCTTTGAACAGCACTTAAACTCTAGACATTAGGACGCTTCCCTGGCCATCTGCTGTTCTTTGTCCCAAAGGAATTTCCTCTGAGTCTTGTCCTTGCCTAGGGATTCAGTGTTATTAGTAAAACACAAATATATTAAAATGTTCGGTTCCGTTGGGCTCAGCAGGTCCGAACTTCCCAGTTCTCAATGCCGGAACTGGGACACCATGTGGTCCAATTTGCGACCCGCTAGGACCTCGGGAACCGGAGTTACACAAATACACCTACAACCGTTTCCTATTTTAATACAATAAACTCCGCTGTAAATTAAATCACGGTTTTTCACTAAATCCCCATTGAAAACAACGGGCTTCGTCGCCATAGACTTTCAATGGCAAACTGCCACCGTTGACGGCCATGGGAGTACGCCGCCATAGACTTTCAGCGGGGCAATGCCGCCGTTGAAATCAATGGGGTTTTTCCGCCATAGCCGGTCAATGGAGATTGGCCGCCATTGGAGTCTATGGGAAAAGTCCCGAACTTTCAAGGGGGTCCATACTCCGTCGGGTTGGTCCAAGAGGGTCAAGGATGGTTCTGTAGCGATGCCGGAGCAGTGACTACAGGTACCCCAAACCCTGGTCCTCTGGACCCTCCGGAACCGGAGATATGGATTCATAGATTTCAGCTTTTCAAACTTAGACGTTTTCTTGAGCTGTTTCTGCTGCCGACATTGGAACCTATGGCGCGACCCGCTCTATCGGTACGACCCTTCTCGGGGGTCCAGGATTTGGGGACCCGGTGGTGGTCGAGTGGGGGGAGGTCTAGGAACTAGGGGCAAAAAGAATTTTATTCCTGGATCCCCTAGAACTGTAGATTCCCACGCCACTTATCGTTGAACTTGACTAACAGTGATCAAAGCTCACTTTTAGAAAAAGTATCCGCTTTGCGGTTTGGATGGCAGTCAACTAGTTCCTGGAAAGCGCCGTCGAGGAATCTACATTGAAGTCAATGAGCCCATTGACTTACAATGGGAAACCGCCGCTCCTCCTCTCGGTCGCCATCTGCTGGTCTTCACGGGAAACAGGTCCAAAACAGCAAGATCCGCCATTGAAATGCATGGAGCTCTAATGGCGGCCTATGGGACCCTGCAAAATGGTGCCTGAAAAGGCGGGAAAATTACACAAAGGGCTATAATCATTAAAGAACTATTAACCTTTGTACTCCCGGATGGATCCCAGTGTATGTGTGATGCAGACACCGATATAACCAGACATTACAATAAAACATGGGAACAGGGGAATATACATTTACATGTCATAACAAGGGTTAAATCATATTTCTGGGCCTCCCTGGTGAGGTCAGGGGATGGCCAAATGGGGTGCAACCCCTTTAATACCGGGCCACCCCCTTTCTCCCTCTACACAAGTGGTGACAATTAAAATATGTCCTTTCTGTATTGTGTCCGTGCGTTTATCTACACTTTGTGGTTATTGTACAGTGTGTTTAAAAATCATTACCGACATTACATAACATGTCATTATTACAACGTAACAACATCCATTCATGCACATGAGCGATGTTAACACTCAATGCATGTTTGTATGAAATGACCCAAATGTGGTAAACATCATTAACATTGCAATGTATGTCATTATTTATTCTCTCATTTCATCTTCATGTTGATTAATACATTGTCACGTGTATGTATAAGTGAAACATGTGTGTTGATTTGACGTACATGTAACATTTGTCAAAATGTTAACACCATTCCAAAGTATAGTTCTTTGGATTCACATTTTGTTCAGAATCATTCAACACAATGACAATGTTCCTAAGAATTTTTTTATTTCATTCACGTTACTTAATAATAATGATCATGATCCTTTATAACAACTGTCAACATATGAACATAAATGAAGTATACATTTACATACGCACACATTTCATCAACATAGTGTGTGTGTGTGTGTGAGTTCCTGTTTTTGTGTGATGCATGTATTTCTACCAGAAATAATATTAACCTACATAATAATGTTGTTTTTATCATTGGCGTCACTTAGCTATGTATGTGTTTAACATTTAATAATAACACTAAACTATAGTTAATCGTATGAATGAAATGTACACACAAATGTTCATGGTTTAATGATCTGTACATAACTTTCATTATCTCATGCATGTTAGGTTAGCACTACAACCTAGGTGATAATATAACATTCACACGACTAAAAAGTTTCTATCACCTCCCTATTGTTATTGTGTATGTTCAGATACAATGTCTACGAGTTGTTATGTAGCATTTACATTCTTTGACAAGTCACACGTGAGATTATAATATATAGATTAATGTGTTTGCTGAGTGATAATGTTGGTTGCATATATCACGTCAATACATGTAATGTTAGTAGAAAATTAAAAAATATCAATATAAGTTCTAACTTCAGTGCTTAGCAACATCATTATGATAATTAAGTGCATAGTAAATATTTGCACAATAGGATAACATTATGTAGTGATTGTTAATCTGCGCACCAATCATTGCAAGCATTGCTACATATTTATTATAATTGTTGTTCGCTAGTCGTCACAATCATCTAATATAACGATTGGCCCATCTGAAATCATACATTGGTCCCATGTACAGTATTCATCCTCGACATCTGTGAAATACAGCAAACACATGATGTCCAAAGATTGCACATTTATCTATGTTTCAGCATCACAACGCTTAACACACCTCTATATGATTGTGGATATTCACGCATAAGTAACGTATATGTTTAAACTGCAAGGATCAAAGTAAAGATATAGAACTATCTGATGTTTCAAATGCCGGTGTTCGCATTACTACTGATATGTTTGTTCCGGTGCCTGCATACATAATAATGTGCGCGCACAACGTATGTTGCGCGCGCACGTCACGAATGTGTGGACTAAGTCTTAGCGCATGCGCAAAACGATGTGTACACTGTGCGTTCAATACATGTCCCTCCATGGTGCTGCTAGCAGTACGCATATCATGGCTGAAAGTTATGATATGGAAGCGAAACAAATTCAATTCTACACACGTACATATCTAAACTTTGTAAACGGACGTGTG